>NW_021633524.1:0-30393 GCF_004799145.2 Neltuma alba
GAGTTGCTGATTTGATGATTTGGACATTTAAAAAGCATGGCTAGAAATCTTGTCCATACTCATACAAGGTTTCTCTACTATCTTGTTGAACTCCGTAGATAGCCTTCCTCAATTTAGATGTCCTCGATGCAGGAAAGTACTTCTCTAAAAAGGCCTTCTTTAGTTGTTCCCATGTAAGTGTTGTGAAGTGTTGAGGTAGACTTTACAACCATTCTTTGGCATTTCCCTCTAACGTGAAGTGGAAAGCTCTCCTTAGCACATCTTCCAATTGAGCACCATGGGGCTTCATAGAGGAATAAACCGCATGCATGTTTTGAAGATGTCTATATGGATCATCCCCTGCAAGACCAAGAAATCTTGGTAAGGTATTAATCAGGGTACCTTTGAGTTCAAATTCAGCTTCAAAGTTATAAAAACCACATGGATCACAGTTCACACTTGAGTTATTAATTTCCCTAATACTCCTATTCTCCTCATCTCTATTCAATTGAAGATTAGCATTATGAATAACATTTTCAGCTTGCCTTTCATTTGAGGTCTATTTGTAGCATCACCTCTCTCAGTTTGAGCATTGTTATTATTTTGATCCATCACAAAATGATTGTCTATAAACCCTCCTAAAGTAGGTTGAGATTCTGAGGAAGAACAAGATTCAACTTGAGGAAGAGAATCACTCACTAGAGGTTGCTTACTAGACTCAGCTATTTGTTTGGTTTTCTTGATTTGCCTAAGAGTTCTATTGATTTCCCAATCAAAAGGTAAAAGAGCCTTATCCTGGGACATGCAACTAAAGAACGAGCGAATAGACTAATAAAATAAATGTGAAAAAAAAACAATTAGACAAAAGAAAGAAATCAGAGAGAAGACAAAAAGTTAAGAGGGAATCAGGTTAAATCCGCCGCGGCACTTTCTCATATCCGCCGCGGCCTCTATTACAGAGATGAGTGCTGAGCTGAAATTGGACAGGCCCTGCGGCCTGTGGTGAAATCCGCCGCGGCGCTTGTTGCAGAATTGATACTGTGAAAGGCGCTGCGGCGCCTGGTGATATCTGCCGCGGTGCCTGATACTGATAAACCAGATGGACGAATTCTGCAGTAGCTTCTGACACTGTTCACACCTTCACTCCTGCAAATTGAACCCTTAACACAATGGTATTAATTTTTCAACAAGAAAAAGATCTCAAAAGCATAAAAACAATCAACTATCATTAGATTTAGTGGAAGAACAATTAAAAGGAAAAAAGAGGTTGCTATAGCAAGGATTCAAACAATTCATAGCTGACCAAATTGTGTTAACTCCTTGACAACCTATGGATTGAATTTGGAACATAGCAATAAGGGAAACAACTCAACAACAAAGCACAGGAGTGAAAATACAAACACAACTCAAAAACATTAAAACTACTTTTTATGAAGTTTTGGGTTTTCAAATAAAATTTTTTTTTCTTAGCACACCAGTGAATTGCTTAGAACCTTAACAAGTAAGGCTCCTCGGCAATCGTGCCAATTTGATAAACCTTGTCACTAGGTAATCAAAGTTTTACTAGGGAAATGCAACAAGTGAGGCACTACCTAGGTCATTCTTCTCAAGGAGCCTTAAGTTGTATTTCAATTCTTAACAATTCACTTTTAATTATCAAGTTACCAAGATGAAAGCTTGAGTTTCAAAAAACAGAAATTGAAACAAGAAACAAATCTAATGAAAGATAAAATGCAAAAGAAGATTCAGATAAGAGATAGTAGTTACCCTAGCAATTTATCCAACCTTCCTTGTTCAATCTTATAATTTGGAGTCTCTTAATGTCAATTAAATGGATAGATTCAGCTATTGCTCAAATCTCTCTTAACACAGATCAGAAACAATTATCTTACTAGATTCATTGTCTTGGTCTGTGAGAAGAAAAATCAATTGACAAGAACACTTGAGAAGTGAGTTGCAATTCTCTAAGAATGATCACAACTGTGAATCATCAATTTATTCAACCAAAATTTAGATTTAGAGAACAACAGTCCAAGTAAAAACGAATTAGATTTACAAATCAACAGAGAATCCTCTATTCAACTGAATTAAAGGACACAACTCACATCTGAATGTTCAATCAGATCTAAATTCCAAGAAACATAAATCTAACCATCCAACCTTCATTCTAATCACAATTTTTCAACTGAAACAAATGAACCTTAGAATAGAAAGTGGAAAATAGATCTGAAATGACTCCCTGTTCAGCTTTATGAACTCAGGTCAGCTTTATTGCTAGGAAAACTTGGAAATTCAGCTACTTATACTCTGGATTAGGGTAGAAACAGCAAGAATTGATGAAATATTCATGGTTGATCAGTGGAAATTGATGAATTTGGACGAAAATGGTAGAAGAAATTGAGAGAAGACGGAGAGAACAAGAAAATCGCGTCTGAAGATGAATGAAGATAGTGTTCCTGTACGGTGCCATTTTGATTAGTGTTCCTGAGCTTCATGTAGATACCAATCCGCCGTGGCGCCTCTGTCCATCCACCGCGGCGCTTTTTACCGAGAGTCCCTTGGAATTCCGCCGTGGCGCCTTCTCAAATCCGCCGTGGCGCCTCAGACAGAACTAAAACTCCCTGAAATTCACACTAAAGCAGGGATCAAAAGTACACACATATAAAATCATATAAAAACATATAAAAACACCTGTAAAACCTCACAATTCCTCTCACCAACTCTTATGCACAATGGAAGCTAATTATGCCCAAAATATGCAAATATAGATGGCAAAAGCGTGAGTTTAGGGCTAGAAATGTATGCAAATAATGAGACTTATCACACCCAAATCACCCATTCCTTCTTTCATAGCTTTAACCAACTCAGTAATACCATTGTTTGAAGAAGGAGTGTTCAAAATAGAAACTATGACTCTTGAATTTGACTCGGAGGGTGGCCTTTGATTCTGAAATTTTTGCTGTGAAGTTAATTGCCTATCATCATTAGTCTTCCACCTTAAATTAGGTGATCACTCCAACTATGGGTTCCTCTGTGAGTATTGTCCATGTCTGCCTTGGTACATAGGAGAAACTTCTTTATAGTGACTTGGGCAATCATCACTCATATGCATGGTTGAGGCATAATGTTCACGTGATGGTCCAATTAATGCTTGTGAGTAGTTAACAACACTGACATTTCTTTGATTTTCTAAATTTTCCACTCTTTTATCTATTTTTTTGGTGATATGCAACAATCTCTCCAGAAAACTATCTTGTAAAGGGTTTTGCGGAAGACACTTGCCCTCTCTAAGATTCTCTTGTGTAGTATTGTTGATTGTTGTTGGTCATCCTCTCTAATAGACTCTAGGCATTATTAGGAGTGAGCTCTAGGATTGATCCATGTGCAGCAGCATCAATAGTCTCTTTATAAGACACTAATAATCCTTAATAACAGTATTGTACTAGGTTTGATTTTGAGCATTGGTGGTTGGGGAAGTTGCTCAACAAAGCTAAAAACCTAGTCCAATAGTCATAGAGAGACTCTTGGTCTAGCTAAGATACTCCATAGATTTCCTTTCTATGCCTTGATGTTCTTGAAGCTGGGAAATACTTGTCCAAGAAGGCTTTCTTGAGTTGCTCCTATGTTAGAGTTGAGTAATATTAAGGAAGGGTGGTTAACCATTATCTAGCACTTCCCTCAAGTGTAAAGTGGAAAACACCTCTTAATACATCTTCCAAAGAAGCCCTAGGTTGCTTCATAGTTGCACAAACTGAATACATCAAGTCCAAATGCTGATATGGATAATTACCTGTAAGTCCATAAAATATGGGTAAGGCACTGATCAAACCACCTTTTATCTCAAAACCAAGATCATGAGCATGAAACCCTCTAGGTGTACATTTAATAGTTGAGTTATTCAATTCCCTAATACTCCTATTATTATCATCAGGGTTCCTAGGAACATGGTACTGCATGTTCTCAGCTTCTTGCTCATCTTGATGCTACCTATTAGGGGGTCTTTGTGGAAGTCTATGGCCAGTATCATTTAGGTTAGTATTAACCCTATTTTGACCAATATTCTACCATTCATTAGGAGTTTGATTCTCTTGCCCTTCCATTGCAAAATGATTGTCACAGAATTGACCCAAATCAGATTCAGAATCAGGTATCGGTTCAATTGACTCACTAACACTAGATGAAGAAGATGAGTGAGGGTGTATGCTTGTGATTGTGTCAAAATTTTTATTCTTTTTCAAAAGTCTAAGTGTTTTATTTATCTCCCTATCCAATGGATAAAATGTTTTGTCCCTAGTCATGCTAAGAGAATTTAACTAAAACAGTAAAAGTAAGAATCAGGTCCAGGCACCACGGCCTCTGTGATTGAAAGTTATTGAGAGCTGAGGGAGAAAGGGTATTGCAACAGATTTTGCAAAGCGCTGCGGCGCTTTACATTGAGAGTAAGAGAGAAGAGGTGCTGTGGCGGATACACGGAGGCACCGTGACATTTGTGGCAGAATGATGAAAAATCAGCTCTGAGTTGTATCAGCTACCCCTCAAACCTGAAAACACTCAAGAGAAATGATTATAAAGCAACCGGGGCAAACCTTGGAGTAAGAATGGCTACAAATTAGAGCAATGAGTAAGTTACACAACAAAAAACAAGTATGATTAGCCAAAAAGTCAAGAATCCAAATCCAAAACCTTCTAATTATGCAGTAACTAAAGAAAAACCATAAACACACAACCTAATTCTATCCTAAGTACACTAAAACACTACAAACACCAGGAAGACAGAGTTCCCTGGCAATGGCGCCAAAAATTTAGTCTTATATCGTTTAAAACCAAATTTAATACTCTAAGAATGCAGTAAAGTGACTTCCAATCAGAGATCGATCTCAAGTAACTCGAGAGACTAATAGTGTTATTAAGTAATTAAGTCACAATTTAGGGAAGAAATTAGGTGAATGCATTGGCAACTGAGATGAACTAATTTCCAAGGCTAAAATCAAATGCTACTAAAATCAGAGTTCAGAAAAGAGAATGTTTTGAGATTGGAAATCAATGAGATGAATGATTCCTAGGAGGCATAACTTTGCCTTCGTTGCCTTTCATGCATCAATCAGAATTTAAGAGCTTTAATTGAATTAATTTCTGATGAGGTGAGATTGATTAAATGGAGATTTAGCCATTTCCAAAAGAAATATTAACCAATACTTCTCAAGAATTCAATCATAATGTATAAATCCATAACTAGACCTAGCTAAAGAATCATACGTCATTACTCTAAATCCAGAAATAAATTCTAAATACAATTAACCAAATCTCAACTCACAGAAATGGATACAGAGGAGTTTGAATCCAAAAACAAAGATTGACAACACAATCAAAATGTTACCGAAATTAAACACCTATAAACTCTAAATTCTTCCTTGTTTAATCATGGTTCAGGCTCCATTATAACTCCTAGAAATCCTTGAAGCTTAGCTGGACATGGAGGATGAAAGACTCAAGCTAGAGGATAGGAACTTCATCGTAGTAATGGTGATGGTTGGGAAATAGAGAATCTGGAGGAAGGGTTCTAGCCGAATCAAGAAATGCTGAGAGATGATGATAAAGATGAAGATGGAAACTTCCCAAAAACTCAATCCTCCCCTAAAAGCTTTCCTCCCTTGTAATTAACGCCTCCCAATTGAAAATCAGTTCAAGATCCGCGTGCTAGCCAAAATGGAGCTCCAAGATCCAGTTCTATTCCCTCCCAGATTCTGTCACGCGCCTTCTGGTTCAAATTACTGACTTTCATCATCTGCTGCGGCACCTATGATCATTCGTCGCAACGCACATCCAAAAATGTGTCGTTTAGATTAGTGACTCTGAGCTGCCTGTTGAGCCAAATCCACCGCGGCGCTTTTCACAAAGAGTCTTATCACTTTTACATACCAAGTCCTTGAGTGTTTGTTTCTTTGATTTATGGACCTGAATTCTCATGAAATTACAAAACACTCCTTTCAAGCAATTAGCAATATTTTATCACCATTAAATCCAAAATTAAACATATAATACCATGAAAATCATGCTAGAATCAATGAAATATAGAGAGACATCAACCACAATCAGCATCCAATGTCCCCTAATTATAATAAAGACAATTAGAACAATTATAAAATATTTGAAAATAAAAGAATTTAAGAAAGTTCAGTAAACTACGTACGTACCCTTGACAATAAGGTGCCATAAACAAAGTTTGAGCCCCCGCTACCCCAGAAATGAAGATATCCACCAAGTCTCTGGATAAGTCTTTCTTTTTTATATCAAGTCCGTGGCCAGCAAAAGTGTAGGGGTTGATAATCTTGAACTTGTCATCAAGGCCACTGGGGACTATAAAGTTTTTGAAAAGATACCTAAATCAACAAATAAAGATATCAATAGAATAAATGCTCAAATACTTAAGTATTTAGTTAAAGTTCTAACATATACCTGATATAACAGTTACATGCATTTGTACTGGCTATTCCATACATCAGAATTTCTTTCAATACGTTATTTATGACGTACTCTGACGAGGGTTAATCGTAGACCTTTGGCTCAAACTCTAGGGAAGTCATGAAATCCTCGCTATGTTCTAATCTGGCCCCAACTGCATATTCCTTAAGACATATTTGAAATCTTGATGATACTACTTGAACGGGCTCAGAGGGCTACTTTTGTGGTGAGGATAATGAGTGATCACCCAATAGACTCTTCTTCCCCTTAAATTGACAAACAGACTATTAGTAATTAAAACAAAGTTTATTTTAAATTAGTTGAATGTTTCAATCTATACATATATACCTTTAAAGGTTGTCTTAATGTAAGAAGATGGCTACACCAAGCAACAAAGCTACCTACTACTTGAGCCACTGTCTCTGTATCTGGGGTGGGCATCGGGAGGACATAATTAGGATCAATAGTAGTGTTCAATTATGCCCTCACTTGATCAGTAGGGAGAGGCACATTATGGATCATGCTCTGGCCCGGTAAATTGAACATGCAGCCCATTGCAATAGTGTGATGTTTAGGGTTATCTGCCATATACTAAATGTCTGCTTCACCTTGATTTAACATAGGAGACAAGTTAATGTGATATGAAAATAATTGAATATAATCATATAAACACAAGAAGTATTATACCTCTGGTAACAAGGGGAATATGCAGTTGTCTTTGCCACTTGGGCTGAGATTCGAAGCCGACTGTGGTGCTCGATTCTTAATCAACTGCTCGATTAGGAGCACTTGCTTTTTAACTTCTCCTTTAACCAATGTGTTTCTTCTTTTAGCTCCATAAACTTAGCAGAGGAAGGCATGCATAATGAAGAGGGCTTTTGTCGGTACCTAAAGTAATCCCTCTTAATGACTCTATAACTGACGCCTCTAAGAAGACCAGGATGATCATGAGTCCCTAATGCCCTCGTCAATATATCCTGGTTATTTGCAGAATGTGCCCCTTGTGAAACTTCCTGGGACAAACTCTCCTGCACAACAAACATTGTTAGAATTCATACTTTGAGATGTTTGATAACATGAGGATTATTTAATTTAGAATAAAACTCACCATCCTATCCACGATCTCCTTGACATGAAGATTATCAATTTGGCCATCTTTATTTTGCCTTGCTAATGCCCATAGCATCTGACGAGATACAGTGATATCTGATCCCTCCTTCTGAGTCACCTCTTTCTCGAGGCCGCATAACCCAAGTTCCCTTTTTGGTAGGGATATTGATTCTTCTTTACCCTTTCCTTATTTTGGGCGCTTAATTCTTGCAAAAACAAAGAAGATTCTAGTTAAACAATATATACATTAAACAAAACAGACTATTTAATTTAGAATTACATGAGGATTATTACTTGAAATTGACTATCACAACGTGACGTCACAAAAGCAGCCCAATCGTCTGGTTTGACCAAGTCCCATATCAAGCTAGGAACCTTGAACTCGTTGGCAGTGGAAGGATCCTTTAAGTACTTGTGTGTCACAAAATATTGAAAAGACCGTAACGCCCTCCCAGCCTTTCCCTCCACAAACTTCTTCCTACTCTCATCTATATCAAATCCAAACTGCAAAACACATAAAACAACACATAAGTGTGAGGCAGCTTATAAGACAATGAAATTTTAGTTGTTATAATATCTTACCGATACATCTATCCAGATAGCATCCCATACTGAACAATCAACCCTCCTCCAGTACTTCACTGTAATAGGCACGGTGCTTTGTGCCACTACCCCAACGTAGCTGATAAATTTATTTGACTGTACAACTTGTCCTTTCTTATTCCACTGTATGACAAAATTCTTTCCTTCCGTCTGAGCTTTCACTACCTCTTGCATGACATAAATTCCCTTCTGTATATGTGTTGCCTCTTTCTGCAGTTGTCTTTCCTAGTCGGAGGCATCCCTAGGTTGAGAAGGATTATTAGTGCCTTTTTCTAATAAAATTTTGTGTGTGCAAACTGAGAGATTAATCCCTAGTATATCTACGAGTGTCCACCCTATAGCCCTCATATACTTTTTCAAAACAAAAATCAACCTCTCTTCTTTTAAAGTACTTAAAGCATTAGAAATGACAGCCGGTAATTTATCATTATCAGTAAGAAAAGAGTATTTATGGTTAGAGGGTAAGGGTTTCAACTCTAATTCCACAGGCTTCACAACAGAAGGCATAAGGTCCTTTAGCTTTAATGCATACAATGCACGTGTGGTGTCTAAATGATTGAGGGAAGGAGTTGTTAACTCCACAGCATCTATAGGTTATTCTCTACTTCCCATAGTAGTAGCAAGTGCTACTGACCTAGAATAAATAGGATCAAGATGAGAAACATCAACAAAAGAATTAGAATCAATGCAAAGTGTGGGATTAGAAGAAGTTATCGAATGAGGCAGTGATCTGTCATCGTCCTCTACTTATTTAGCCTCGTTCAAGGGAGAAACTACATATGTAGCTTCTATAGTAGCCCCTTGAACCTCTTTACTTACTACACAAGCAAAAACAGTACCTCCCTCAAGGCCAACATTAAGTGTAGCATGATCACTATAGTTAAAATCAATAGTAGAGCTAGATAAAGCATAAAAAACATGTGAAGAGGAAAGGTAGCTATCTATTTCCAAACAATAGACACATAACACATCACCAACACATGCATAAAAAAGAAAAAAGAAAAATATAGGGAAGAAAGGAAAGTATATGCATCATCATACTCTACAATCATATTATACCAATCATGCTCATGTAATGCAACATCATGCAGTTCATCAAGCTTATCATCAACACAATCAAGTTAATGCCCAAGTAAGAACAATTCCCCATAGCCATGATTCATTGCCTCAGAAAGTTTAAAATGCACCTCTTGATCACTAATACCTATAGTAATTAGACCCTCCTTTATATTAAAATGGTTTGGGTAGTCATAAGGAATAGTCTACCTAGGATTAAGGTACTATTGGTGTGCATCTCATTGGTCAGGTCAAGTATGTAGAAATCGACTGGAAACACAAGAGCTTTCACTTCAACTAACACATCCTCTAAGATACCTTAGGGATACCTCACACTTCTATTTGGCAAGCCTAATACTATACATGTGTCCTTCAAAGATTTGATACCTAAACTTTTATAGACAAAAGTAAGTGTAACATTGATGGTGACTGTCACATCCCGCAAAATATAACCTTAACAGTAGGTATGAAAAGTTAAGTTAATAGCTAATAGGGAAACTAGATTGGCTAATGAAGCCAGATATGACATAAGACTCAAATAGGGTCCGGATTAATATTTTTGAAATTATTGGTCCAAGAAAGGAAAAATGAAAAAATTTGAGCAAAATTTCAGAAAATTCCCAAAAAAATAGAAAAAGGGTAAATTTGAGGTTTTAAAACCCTTATCGAGGCTTTGGAAGTGAAAATAGCATAAAAATAAATTATCACAGAATTTTCTGCAAACAGAGGTTTTCCTAAAAAAAGTAAAAATTGGGTAGAAATAATAATTTTAAATATGTAGAGACCTCAAAAATGTTGGAAAAAATATTAAATAAATATTTGAATATTTATTTGAGTTTATAAAATTAATTCCAGATCTTGAAAGTGTAGGAATTAATTTTAGAATATTTATTATTGAAATCTTATCAGTAAGGCCTGATTTCAGAGAAAATTCAAAATAAATAGTAAGAGGCTTAGATAAATTTTAAAATTTTCCAAGGGGCTTTCCTATATTAAAAGGAAGTTTTTGATAGAGAGAAATAAATTTTTGGAGGCCCAGAACTATTTTTGAAAATGGTAACCAAAATAGTGAGTTTTTGTTAGAAACTGATAATTGTGATTGGGCCACACTTCCTCTTCTTTGCTAACCAGATTTGGGCTTTATTTTAGGCTAAGAAAGTTAAGAAATTTCATATAGCCATGGCCCATTTGGTGAAGAAAGTTTAAGTCCAATTTAAGCCTAGAATCCAAAAGAAAAATCAAGAAAAAGGGATGCTTGGTTTGATTTGAATTTTGAGGCATATGATAAGGGACACATGGCCCCTTAGGTGGTAGGAGATGATGCCATTTTAGAGGGCTTGGGGTTAGATTTGGAGCTCTATAAATACCCCCTAAATTAGAAAAATACAGCTAAAATTAGATAAAAAAGGGAAAACTTTGTCAACTAAAAACTCACCACTAAATAGCACCTAAAGCCTTCCAAATCAAGCAAAATTTTCAAGCTTCAAGCAAGGATTCATTAAGGTATGTCTAAGTTTGATTTTGGCTAGATTTAAGGGTTATTTTGATTGAAATTTCATGACAAATCCTCGAGTGTGATGCTGTCCATTTTTTGTCACACTGAAGAAGCATTAAGGAAGGATAGGAGCCATGAATGTGAGCTTGAAATTGCATGTTTAATTGATATTTAGATCAAATTTTGGAAGAAAACCAAGATTAGGGTTTTATACACCCTATTCGGCCACTATGGAATTTGAAAGTTAGATATTTTTCAATGTGATTTCATAATTCTAATGAGTTTAAAAGGTATTTTTGTGTAAGGAAACACTAAAGAAAAGTGTTTAAAGTCATCAGAATCAAAAATGAAAATTTTGGAACCTAATTAAACCTACCCTATTTGACTAAAGTAGTTTGAAGGGGAAGGAGTGTGATTTTGTTAAATCTAATTTGATATTTGGATTCTACATGAAAAATTGTGTAGAAATGGCCCAAGGATTGGTTGAAACAAAGATGAAATAATTATGTCAAAAATTGAGGAAAAAAGGGGTTTAATTGAGTTTAATGTTAAGCAAAAGTGTTATTGCTTAAATAATTGGTAATTTGGATTGTGTTTATACTTGGATTGATAGGCATTTTGCAAGAAAACAAAGAGGAGAAAAATCTTGAAAGAGGCCAAAACATATACTTATGGAAGAGGTAGCTTTAAACTCATAATTTAAATGCCTTCTTACTTGTTTAAATGTGTTTGTGTTACTTGATTTATATTGCTATGATGTGATTGAGCAAATTATGTGATTATATATGGAATGCTATCTTGAATATGCCTTGGCAATATGTTATGAGGAATAGTATAATAGCTTGATTGATTGCTCTCTTTTCATGGCAAATGATTTATGTATGAAATGTTGCATGATGATGTTATATTTATGATAATATAACACATTTTTACATAGCATAATTAGCATGATAATTATAATTTATTATTACTAAGATTCTTATGAAATCTCATTCCTCTATGTTCAAATGTTCACCACCTAGGGGTTAGATCAAGCAAGGGTAAAGGAAAGGAGATCATTTTGGGAGATAATTAACTATTATGCCTCTTGGAACAATGTTTGTAATTATTATGAATTGTTATGAATTATTGTGAATCATGTGGGATTTATGTATTAACAACCAAAGTTGATATGTATATGATTATATCACTAAGGAATCATGTTTTAGCATGTGTTATATGATTGGAATGATTCTATGGAAGGAAAAGAAAAGAATATCCAAGAATTGTATAAAGGGGGATAAAAGTTGACTTTTTAAGGGTCAAGTTTGACCAAATGAAATTTTATACAAATGAATGAGAATTTGGCTGAAATTAGGCAGGCTTATAGATCATATTTTTAGCTTTAAAACAAGTGGTATTTCATTCAATTTGGAGTTTTGTAGAAAAAGTTATGCCTACCCAAAGTTAGGCATAAATTCTAAAAAATTAAAAAATGACCATATGAACAGTACCACTTTGCATGAAATCTGGGACTGATTGGTGAATTATAGGTACAATGAATGTTTTCCTTCAAAGATCGTGTTAAGAGCTTTTAGAAGAACATGAGACCATCTCATTTCAACTTTTCTAGAATTAGTTATGGTTTTTCAAAGTTTGGCCCTTATTAGGGTTGTATGAATAGTAACCCAAATTTGTAAAATTTCAAAGTTCAAATTTTTCTAACTTAAAGCCATAAAAAATGATTTCAAATGAGTTAAAATGTGGTCTAAAAGTAATGTATGACAGCGACTCCCGAGTCTAGTAATGTATGGACAATGGTGAGTTTTCCTATTGCATAGTGAATAGTGTCAGAACTAGGGTCTTTGCATTTAATAGGAAATTATGGTTTAAACAAGGCATTTACAATAGACCCTAGTTGGATTCTCTTAGTATGCTTATACTTCCTCTTGTTTGTACACATATCTTTCAGAAATTTAGCACAATTAGGCATCTTTTTTATCAAATCAAGTAAAGGTACATTTACCTCAAGCTTGCTAAGTAATTGTGAGAATTCATCATTTTTTTATCGTCCACAATCTTCTTACTCACTAAATAGGAATTAGGAAATCAAAGTTCATGAACTTTTACCTCACTACTTTTGCTTGTAGAGGCATGATTGTGTTGGACTTTCTTGTTGTCCTTCATTTGTGGTTCTTCATGAACTATTGGTGGCTTTAAGGACTTTGACAAGTCTCTTATTTCACATATATTTCCTAGTCCAAATTTGTGCATTTATGGGTCTATATGTATAATTGGACTAGATTAGAGGTCTTTGTGCATTAAGGGTATAAGAGTCAATTTTATGTTTTTATATGATAATTCTTGAGTTTTGTTCTCTTATTGACTCTTACGTATCTTATACACTTTAGACTAGATGACCATGAGTTTAATTTGACTATTGTAGGTAGTTAAAGGTTGAAGAAACTAGGGAAGAACCATTCGGCTAGAGTTCATTGCGGCACACTTCTCACTTCGTTGCGGTGAACATCTCCAAAATAAGAGATGTAGATCCACTAATTCAAACGCTATCTTTTTAGGTTCACCACAGCAATCATTTCCCTTTGCCACAGTGAAAGGACCAAATTCTGGATTCACAATTGCAGAATTGCACGTGTTCGAGAAAAGAAAGAGAATTATGTTGCTATAATCCACTTGCTCGTCTAGTTAGCATTTCACCTTGTAAAATCCATCCAAACACTTCAAGACTAAGGGAATATAAGCTATGGAAGAGGGAGATCATCACATTCCATCTTCTTTTTTATTTTTACATTAGACTTTCTCTCCCTTACTCTCTCTGTGTCTTCTAAATTGTCTTAATTTTTCATCATCATTTTTGCACCTCTCTTTGAATCTACCAGGAAGGATGTTTGGTGGGGCTTTGCTAAAGTAAAGAAATCGTCTGAGTGGCTAGATTCCTTATCCCTTTCTTGTAATGGTAATCACTTGAGCTTAGAGTTGATTAGGGGAGTTCTACTGATTAATTCTCTTTTTCTCCATGGATTAGTAGTTCTTAGATCTTAAGAATACTATTTGATGAGTAAATGAATTGTATTGGACTAGAACTGTGTTAGAGAATTAATTGTGCAACTTTGGAATTTCAAGACTTGTATTTGGCATCTAATCTTCATATCTTCAATTCTTTGTAATTGACTTGGTATAGCTTTTGCTTTGAATTTGTTGAGACTATCCAATGGCAATTTAAGGTGGCTTAGTTGTCCAATTCTTTCTATGTATTAAATGCAGTTCTTGATTCCAATTCTACTAGCTATGCTTAATCAACCTAATTGTGGTTAATTCATATTCAAGGTGGCTTGGTATGTGTTAAGGCATTTTGGCCTAGACTAGAGGTGCCTTTTAGTAATCTAATTGCTAGCTAACTTCCAAACTATTTGAAGTGAGAAAAGCCTAAGTCATTGTGAGAGAGGAGCACTTATATCATTGTTGAACTTCTTGTTTCATTTCTATAATTCAACCAATTTGACCATCTCATTTCATTCTAAAAGATAAAATTCATAAAGAAGTTATTTACATTCATTTAGAAGTAGACAAACAAACCCCTTCAAACTTGTTGACTTTGCATATAGTTTACCTAGGTTATCATTTTTATTTCAATTCCCTAAAGTGATACAACTGGGATTGTGCTACTTTATTGCATATTTCTTTCCAATTATTTGTTTTGAATCCCTAAGGCAACTAAAGGGACAATTCAAACTGGCGCCATTGCTAGGGAGTCAAGAAATTGGTTCCTTAGGTTAACTTGTGTCAACTCAATTTTGACTAAGAGTTAAGAGCATTTTTAGTTTTCATTTAGGTAGTTATTAAATATTAGTTCATAATATAGGTTTTTCTCTTTGCATATATAGCATCAAAATTTTGAGATATATAAACAAAAATTCTGATTTCCCTTCTTTGCATATACTTGTTCTGTAAACACCATTATCTGATACACCTTCTATATCAGCATACTTCAAGCCTGTTTTTCATGCTCTCTAGACAACTTCGTATTGGCAAGCTTCCCTTCTCGTTGCGGTGTGACCTGCGTTTCTGAAACTCCATTTGTCTCAAGACACATTCACTGCAGCCAACTTTGTCTTTTGCCACTGCATAACTTGCAATTTAGATTTCCTTTCCACCTCGAGATGCCTTGGTTGTGGCAATCTTTTCTTCTCGACACAACCAAGTACCTCTTAGGATAGTTTTATTGCAGCACACATACTACTCCGTCATGGCCAACTGCTTTTTCTTTACATTCTTCTATCCATAAACACTTCATATACATTCTTTTGTACATAAATACATACTAATATACATACATTGATACTTGCTTGCACTTATTCATATCATCCATTTTAATTTAATATTGTGTGCAAGTTTACCTTGTTACCATGTGTTCTCTTGATTACTTATGTATGCCAAAGAGATCTTCATCTCTTGTGCCTTATAATTCAGATAAAGAGGACTCTTATAGCAATAAGAAAAGAAAAGAAAAATATAGGAACTAGTAGGATTGTGATGATGGAGGAATCAATTCCACATACATCTAACCTACTTTCTATCATACCTCCTTTATTACCTCATTAAATATCCATTGGAACCAATTAAAGTCATTTTTCAAAGCTTAAGGATGAAAAAATTTTCAATTACAAAATTTTCAATTTCATATTTCTATATACTATTTATAGAATTCTGGACCAACTTTGAAAATTCATAACTAAATGTAAAAAAATCAAAACTGAGTGGTTCTAATTTTTATTTGAAGCTTATTGTGACCTCTACAAGAGAAAAGTACTCATTAGACTCATACCTATCTGAAAAGGAGCCAGAAAATTCGACAAATTTCACTGTTTATTTGGTCAATTTTTAAATTTCTAGTATTTTATCCCAACTTTGGAAAGGCATAACTCTTAGTACAAAACTCCAAATTTAATGGTTTACTACTTTTTTTAAAGCTAAAAATGAGATCTATAAGAATGCCAAATCGTATATCCAAATTCATCTATTTTCCCATTATTTTATGTGGTACAAGTTCGCACCTATTTTAGGTAATTTTATCCCCTAGCTCATTATTTCTTGAATTTCTTTTCCCCTTTTCCATGTGCCAATCCATTTAAGCATTCCATGATCCATATTTTTCAGCATCCAAGCACACTATACAAATATAAATATAGCATAATATCATCCATAATTCCATTACCATATCATCACATAGTTTGCCAAGATATTACTTAACATCATGAAACATTACATAAACTCAATACCAATTCCTTGCCTTTGTTCATGGATGAACCATCCCTATTTGATACATAAATTGACATAGGAGGAATGAGATTTCATAGAAATCTCAGTAGTAATGAATTATAATTCTCATGTTCATCAAAGGTCTGGAATATGGGTGAGCAGAACCTCCCCTTAGTTTTCCAATTTTTCACCATTTTCTTGTATTTTAGGGGGTATTTATAAGCAAAATTTTTAGCCATTTCCTCCTATTTTTGGATGCCCAAATGTCACCCAAGGGGGGTTATTTGGCAACTATCCAATGCAAGATATCTTCAGATTTGTCCATGTGTCTTTTTACTAGAATATTCCAATATTATCACTAGGAAAATGGATTTTATTTCAATTAAATGGTAGGGCCCAAAAGCATCACATAATTGCACCTTAGTTGGGCTCAACGTGGAGGCCACAAATGGTTTAGGATGGCCCAAAAAGATGGCCCACAAACCAAATTACAATCCCAAACCATTTTGAAATTTTATCGGTTACTATTCACTAGTAACATTTCATAATTTTTCTAGACCTCCAAAAATTTATTTCTCTCCATGAAAAATCCCTTTTTCATATAAGGATATGATCTGAAAATTTTTAGAATTTTTCTCCACCTCTAACTATTTATTTTGAATTTTTCCTGATTAGCCCTCTATCAGTATAACTGGGGGAAAATAAATTCCCTAAAATGAATTCTAGGGTTTCCAAGGCCTAAAACTAATTTTATAATTCAAAAATCAGGGTTTCACATCAAAAGTTTTTTCGTCTCTCCATCTAGTTTCTACATTGGCTCTTATCCTAATTTTTAACTTCCCATGTCCAGGTGAAATTTCTCGAGATGTGACACTTTCCACACACACACCATGGCTAGAATTAGAAGAACAATCCCTAATCCTAATGAACTAGAATACTTAAATAGAGGGAATAGGGATGAATTATATCACAATACACTTAATGCAGAGGGTAGAGGTGTGAATAATAGACTCAATGGCAACCCTAATAGAAGAAGAACAATTTGGGAGGCAACACAAGTAGATGCCAATTTTGGTCCTTTGTATGCTATTTTTCAAAATTTTGAAAGTGATTTTGAAATCAAAGGTCAATTAGTACACTCACTTCCTAGATTTCATAGATTAACAGGTGAAAATCCCTATACACACATCAATGCTTTGCAAATGCATTGTTCAAGCATGAAACCAGTTGGTACAAAGGTTGAGGATGTGATGCTTAAAGTCTTTGATCTGTCCCTTAAAGGAAAGGCTAAGGAGTCGTACATGAAGTTGCCTAAATATGCTGAGAATGCCTACCAATCTTGGAAAAACTTGAGAAGAGCTTTCTTGATAAATATTTTTCATCTTTTAAGACATTTACCTCTTGTAAGGAAATCTCTTCAGCAAAGCAAGATGAGCTCAAGTCCTTCCATGACTTTTGGAATTGCTTACAAGAGATGTTGGCTGTGTGTCCCCACCTCTAAATACTAGATGATCATTTGGTCTAATATTTCTACAATGTGCTCCTACCTCATGATGTGGATGTGCTAGATGTTGCAGCTTATAGTTTTATTGAGGACATGGTAGCAGAAGATGCTTACGTATCAATTTAGAGATTTGCACTTAACTGATAACATCACAACTCAAGAGATATATGAGTAGTTAATGGAATAAGAAGTTCATCAAGAGATCTTTTGTTAATTAAGCTATCTCATGATATGGGTAAGCTTACCTCTGTAGTAGAAAGCTTGAGGGTGTAACAACCAAATGAATATTCCTACACGTCAATCTCTAGCAATGCTAGCCCCAAGTTGTGATTATTGTGGATCATAAATACATATTTCTAGTGTATGTCCACACAAATATGAAGAGGTTTCTGCAATGTATCAAGGAAGAAATTCTTAATTTGAAAAGAGAAATACATACTCTAATACCTACAATCCTGGATGGAGCAATAATCTTAATTTTAAATGAAGGAGTGAAGGAAATTAAAAGAATTTCAATGGAGGAGGCCAAGAAAACTATAAAGGGAGTTTAAGGCAGATGGTGCCTATAAAGGAACCTTCTTCATCTTCAAAAAGAGATGATATAAGCTTTGATTTTGGAAGGCATATCTGGTATAAATCATGATCTTATTGATATGAAAACCAAAATGAGTGGCTTATCATCTCGACTTGAGCAAGAAAAGTCTAATACTGATACAAGATTGATAGCTATGGGAGATAAACTTGATTCCTGTTTGTCCAATGCTTTTGCTAAGTTAGAGCAATGGGAGACCAAGCATGAGAATCTTAACTCCAATGTGACTAAGCTTTCCAACAACATAAGTGATACTCAAGCTAGAAGTAGTAGTTCTATGCCATCTAATACTGTAATAAATCGTAAGTGTCTTAATGCCATTACTTTGAGGAGTAGTAAAAACGTTGAATTCAATGAAGAGCTTGGGGATGATGAAGTTGATAGGGAAATAGAGGTGGAATCACCTCTTACTCCTAGTAGGCCTAGAGTGACTCCTAAAAAAGCTTATGCCAAATCTAAAAGTACTAAAGAGAAGAAGCTACTTAAGAAGTCATTGACACTATCAATAGTAGAAGAAGGACCATAAATGAAGGACGACAAGAAGGACCAACACAATCATGCGTCTACAAACAAAGGTAGTGAGGTAAAGATTCATGACCTTCCATTTCCTAATTCTTATTTAGTGAGTAAGAAGATTATGTATGATAAAGAAAATGATGAGTTCTTGTAATTGTTTAGCAAACTTGAAGTAAATGTTCTTTTACTTAATTTGATCAAAAAGATGCCCAAGTGTGATAAATTTTTGAAAGATATGTGCACTAACAAAAGAAAACACAAGCATAGTGAGGATCCAACTAGGGTCTAGTATGAGTGCCTTGTTTAAATCATAGTTGCCTATCAAATGTAAAGATCCTAGTTCTTACACTATTCTTTGTAGAATAGGAAAACTCACCATTGCTTATGCATTGCTAGACTTGAGAGTGGCTAGCAATATTATGACTACTTTTGTCTATGAAAAATAAGTCCTTGAAGGGCACAAGTGTAGTATTAGGCCTAGCCGATAGAAGTATGAGGTATCCCAAAGGTATCTTAGAGGATGTGTAAGTTAAAGTGAAAGGTCTTTTGTTTTCTACTGATTTCTATATACTTGATATGACCAATGAGATGCACATTGATAGCCCCTTAATCCTAAGAAGACCATCCTTAGGACTACCCAAACAATTGTTAACATGAAAGAAGGTCTACTTATTATGGGTATTGGTGATCAAGAAGTCCATTTTAAACCATCTGAGGCAATAAATCATGGTTATGAGGAATGTTCCTATTTGGGCATTAATTTGATTGATTGTGTTGATGATAAGCTTAATGAATTGCATGATGTTGCTTTACATGAGCATGATTGGTATGACAAGATTGTAGAGCGTGATGATGCATTTACTTGCCTTGCTTCCCCATGTTTTTCTTCTTTTTGTGCATGTGTTGGTGACGTGTCATGTGTTCATTGCTTGGAAATAGATAGCTGGCTTTCCACTTCACATGATCTTGATGCTTCATATAGCTCTACTATCAATTTTGATTATGTTGATCATGCTATACTTGATAATGGCTTTGAGAAACGTACTATTATTACTTGTATAGGAAATAAAATGGTCTAAGGGGTTACTATAGAAGCTACACATGTAGTTTCTCCCTTGAACAAAGTTGATCTAGTAAAACAGGCCATAGAAAGTAGAGAACAACTTATAGATGTTGTAGAGCTAATAACTCCTTCCCTCAACCATTTGGAAAATCACACTTGCTTTGTGTGCACTAGAATTGAAGGAACTTGTGCCATCTATAGTGAAGCCTCTGAAATTGGACTTGCAACCATTACCCCCTAACCTTAAATACTCTTTTCTTGCTAATAATGATAAATCACCGATTATTATTTCTAACACTTTAAATACTTTAGAAGAAGAGAGATTGATTTTTATTTTGAGAAAATATATAAGGGGTATTGGGTGGACACTAGCTCCTATACACTACTAGAAAAAAGGCTTTTAATGTCGCAAACTAACGGCGGTTCAGCAGAAAAACGAAGTGGAAAAAAACGTGGTGGCATTTTTGTAAATAAGTTGAAGAGGGTATGACTTTCCACGGCGGTTTTTAAGAAAACCGCCATGGAAAGTGTGTTCAAACCCCTGCGGCCGCTCGACTCTCTTCACTTTCTTTCACTTTCTTTCTCATTTCTTCAGTGCGCCGTGGTCCCCCTCTGCCCCACCACCACCGTAAAACTGCCATTCCCGCCACTATCCCACCGTTTAAACTCCTCCATTGAGCTCTTGGAGCCTTGCAGCTGTGCGCTGTAGTCAGCCGTGGTCGACCGCCTGCCATTTCTGTCCGTTCTTGCTCAGCCATGGTCCACCATCGAAAACCGGTCCTACCCCCCACTATCTAACCAAAAACCGGTGCGTTGCCACCGTCCGCCGCCGTCCACCGCCGCCTCACTTCGCGTTTGAAGCTTCTCTGCTCTGTGAGTATCCTCTTCTTTCATTCTTTTCAATTTTTCTTGGTTTGTTGAATGTTTTAGCCATGAAAATCTGTTATATATGAAATGGGATTGTTAGTTTTACATTGTGGTTGGCTTGTATTGTTCATTTTGCATTTTTTATGTGGTTGAACCGTTGATTGGTGTTAATTGGTAGGCATTAGATGTGAGAAAACCTTAATTCCTTTTTATATATTGTATTAGAAATATGTTTAAATGTTTGGAGTTGATTAGTTGTGAAGTTTTTAAATTTTTTATAATTTTTTGATATTTATTTCGAATTTTTGATAATTTTTTTGTAATAAATATAAGAATTTAGTGATAAATAATCTGTTAGTTATTTTGTGTTTTTTTTCCTTCGTTATGAATTTTGATTGATAGTAAAGTATTGTTTAAATAATCTGTAGAACAATGGATCGTAGTTGGATGAAAGCTAAGAGAATTAGCAAGGAATATGAGGATGGGGTTGAAAAGTTTCTTGAGTTTGCTCAGAGAAATGCCCCTAGTAAAGGAGATGGATTGTACTATTGTCCTTGTGTCAAATGTTTAAACAATAGTCGACGGAGTATTTCTGAGATAAAAGAGCATCTTATCTGTGATGGGATAAATTTGAGGTATACAAATTGGATATGGCATGGAGAAATTAGAAAGACTACACTGTCTGTAAATGAGAAGGTTGTGAATGAAGACTTTGGTGATAGAATTTCGGATATGTTTCGTGATATAAGGTCTGAATCCTCTACACAGTTTTCTTCCACCTTTGAAACTTTGTGTAGTGATGCAGAGACACCTTTATACCCAGGGTGCAAAAATGATTACACAAGATTGACAACCGTATTGAAACTGATGAATTTGAAGGCAAGAAATGGTTGGACCGATGCTAGTTTTACGGAATTGCTTGAATTGCTGAGTGATATTCTTCCCAAAGGGAATTCACTTCCGAAACGAATGTATGAGGCAAAAAAGATTTTGTGTCTAATGGGTTTGAATATGAGAAGATACATGCGTGTCCTAATGACTGCATATTATTCAGAAATGATTATGAAGAGTTGAATAAGTGCCCTAAATGTGGGACTTCAAGATACAAAATGAAGAAAGATGATGGTGATTATAATGAGATGACCAAAGGTTCTCCTTTAAAGGTTCTGTGGTATCTTCCAATAATACCACGATTTAAGCGTCTATTTGCTAATGCCACAGATGCAAAGAACTTGAGATGGCATTTTGATGAGAAAATATGTGATGGAAAGCTTCGTCACCCAGCAGATTCTCCTCAATGGAAAAAATAGATCAAAAATTTCCTCAATTTGGTGGCGAGCCAAGAAACATTCGGCTAGGGCTTTGTACGGATGGAATTAACCCATATGGTAATCTTAGTAGCACACACAGTGCTTGGCCAGTGCTCCTCGTAATTTACAACTTGCCTCCTTGGTTATGTATGAAAAGAAAGTATATCATGCTATCTTTGATGATCTCGAGGCCAAAACAACCGGGAAACGATATTGATGTGTATTTGGCACCTTTGATTGAGGATCTGAAGAAATTATGGGAGGAAGGTGTTGATGTGTTTGATGCATATAAACAAGAGACCTTCAATTTACGTGCCATGATCTTCACCACGATAAATGACTTTCCAGCATATGGAAATTTGTCTGGATACAGTGTTAAGGGGTATAAAGCATGCCCGATATGCGAAGAAGGCACCCACTATATGCAACTTAAACATGGCAGGAAGACAGTATATCTTGGTCACAGAAGGTTTCTTAGTCGGTATCACCCTTACCGTAGATTGAAAAAGGCATTTAATGGCTCACAAGAATATGAAATGGCTCCAAGACCATTAACTGGAGAAGAAGTTTATCAGCGGGTGGAGGGAATTAATGTGGTCTTCGGTAAGAAGAAGAAGAAGAAGACTGCCAGTGAGAGAAATATATGGAAAAAAAGATCTGTCTTTTTTGATCTTCCATATTGGCGAAGTCTAGACGTGATGCATGTGGAGAAGAATGTATGTGAGAGTCTTGTTGGTACACTTTTGCATATAAGTGGAAAGACTAAAGATGGAATCAATACAAGACGAGACTTAGTCAAAATTGGAATAAGAAATGTCCTTCACCCACAAGAAAGAGATGGTAAGAGGGCTTATTTACATCCAGCTGCGCACACATTATCAAAAGAAGAGAAAAGAAGTTTCTGTGGTTTTGTCAATACTATTAAGGTGCCACAAGGTTATTCTTCTAATTTAAGCAAACTTGTTTCAATGCAAGATTTGAAGATAACGGGAATGAAGTCTCATGATTGTCATGTGTTGATGCAACAATTACTTCCACTTGCTATTCGAGGCATTATGAAAACCGATGTGAGAAATACTATTACAAGACTTTGTATGTTTTTTAGTGCCATTTGCAGCAAAGTCATTGATCCTGCTGAGTTGGATGAATTAGAAAATGAAGGTTATGTGATCCTCTCTCAATTGGAAATGCATTTTCCTCCATCATTTTTTGATATTATGGTCCACTTGATAGCTCATCTTGTGCGAGAGATAAGACTTTGTGGCCCTGTGTGTTTAAGATGGATGTACCCTTTTGAGAGATACATGAAAATCCTAAAAGGGTACTCTAAGAATCCTTATCGGCCTGAGGCATCAATTGTTGAGAGATATGTAGCTGAGGAGGCAGTTGAGTTTTGTAACGCATATCTTGACAGGGTAAAGGCAGTTGGTCTTCCTCAATCTCGACATGATCAAGGGAGAAGAAGCAAGGGAACACGGGGTGTCATAGTGAGGTCTATGTCAAGAGAAGTTGTAATGCAGGCACATCTATACATTTTAAACAACACGGATGAAGTTTTGCCCTACTTAAATGCTCACAAGAATATGCTGAGGAACTTGAATCCAAGAAAGAGTGACATGCAACTAGCTAATGAACATAATAAGTCATTTGCAGAGTGGTTCAAGCGAGAAGTGTTAAAAGATGGCAATCCTTCTGAGACAATACAGAGGCTAGCTGCAGGGCCTTCTTTTGAGGTTTTGTGTTGGGGTGGATATGATATAAATGGTTATTCTTTTTACACAAAAACCCAAGACGATAAGAGTACTATGCAGAATAGTGGGGTGATGGTAGTAGCGGAAGCCATGCATTTTGCTAGTTCTAAAGACAGAAACCCAATGTTGGCGGCAATGTCCTATTATGGAATAATAGAAGAGATATGGGAGGTTAGTTATACCAAGTTTAAAGTTCCCGTCTTCAAATGTAAGTGGGTTAATAGTAATGCTGTGCAAGTGGATGAAGAATTTGGATTTGTTTCGGTCGATCTTGAGAGGTTTGGATACGGAGACGAGCCATTTATTTTGGCAAGTCAAGCAAAACAAGTGTTCTTCGTTCCCGATCTAGCAAAAAAGAAATTGTCTATCGTGCTTCAAGGTAAAAGGCAAGGAGTTGGTGGAGATGATGGTGACTTAGAGCTTAATCTTGATGAAACCCCGCCTTTCACAGCTACTCGACCTAAAGCAGTTGAATTAGATTTGGTAGATGATGACTATGCTGTTAGAGATGATCATTGTGAAGGAATTTGGGAGGATAATCGTTGTAAGCCTCAAATGAATTTTTTGATTTTTTTTTGCTAAATATACTTAATAATATAATGTTTTATATTAACTTGATATTTTTTATTCTTACATTTATTAATTCCTTGTTCTTTAAACAGGAAATGGACGGATCCGGTCAACAGGGTTCTGGTGATGACAACTCTTTTACTAGCCGGAGAAAGGGTAGAGGGCCAACCCATATGAGGCATTTAGCTTTACGTGATGAGAGCACACAGCCTATGAGGATTACAGTGGAGTTTGATGATGATCTGAAGCCTATAGGAAAGGATGGGGCTTAATTTACTAGTTATGTGGGTTATCTCGCACGCAGTAAAATTAGCATTGACATTCCTAACTGGAAGAAGGTGGACAAAGATTTGAAGAAAAACCTTTGGGAGGATATATTGGTATATTGTGCATTGTTTTCTCTACTTGTTTCAATTATAGTTGTTTATTTACTTTATAACTCTATGCTATTATTGTATTGCATGCAGCTGACATTTGATATTCCTGCCACTAAACAAATGAGAGACCGTCTGTTGAAGCAAATTGCTGAACGGTGGAGGGATTTTAAGTCCATGCTTACAACACATTATATTAATGGAAAAAGAAAGGGTGAGCATCCTAAGGAACGATATTATTTATTAGTGAAGAGGCATGGGAGAATTTTGAAGCAACGTGAAGACCCTGCATTTCAGGTTTGGTTTCTTCAAACTTATTTTTTAATCAGGTCATATTTTATTTAACTAAACTAATTTTGTCATTTGGTTTCATTGTCATAGGCATTGAGTCAGAAGAACAAACAAATATCTGAGCAGAATGTATACCCACATACCATGTCTCGTGCAGGGTATGGTGGGTTGGAAAGAAGTATGATGGAGGAACGACTGAAGAATGCACAGATGGCTACTGCTTCAGATCCTACTGGCTACATGCCATCTATTGAGCGTTCTTCTCGCCAAGAAAAATGGAAGGCGGCGAGGATTAAAAAGGGTCAATACATTACTCCACAGTCTGCTGCTGTTGCTGAGAGGATTGTAAGTAATATTTAAGAATTATGCTTCATTAATTGTTTTTTTCAATTATCTTAAATTGAATTTGTTGTTTTAATGATATAGGATACACTTGAGGAGCAATTATCTCAAGGTACATTCATCCCTCAAGGACGGATGGATATCTTGGCCACTGCTATTGGAAAGGCTGACCATCCCGGAAGAGTCTGAGGGGCCCCTAAAGGGATTGGTATTAAAGAATTTTTTGGCTCTGCTTCACGAAGAAGCACCAGATCATCCTCCGCTAACATGGTATCTAAAGAGGAGCTCGACCAACGACTACAAGAAGAAACAGAGAGAGTTCGAGCTGAACTAAGTCAACAACACATGGCAGAGATGTAAAAGATACGTGATGAATTCGATGCCAAGTTTCAACAGACTTTGATGATGATGGGTACGAGCGGATTCCAGATGCCCCGAGTATTGAACCTTCCCATGGTAATAATCACACATCTTTTTAAATCTTCTAAAGATTCATTTGATCCATTTAAACTTATTTAATGTTTCTTAACTAATTTCATATTATGTTTCAGGGTTCACCTGTGATAAAAAGCGGAAAGGGCAGTAATAATCAGACACAGCCACTGACAGTGTCTGACCCTGACCCTAGCCCTGACCCTGTCGAAGACAATGGGATGCCGTGTTCTCTCTATGTGGATTATGAAAATTCACCTGTTCATGTTGCTAGTGGTCGAGCATTCATGGGCACAACGATTCACGGCAACAAAATTCTGAGCAATCAAGCAAGGGTGACAGTGGAGAGGATTGTTCGTGGTCAGGGGGTACACCAGTGCCTAATCCTACTGATGAGGTTCGACTCTTGGCCCAAGCTAAAGGACATTTCATTTTGTGGCCAAAGAGACTTATTACAAAGCCAATGGTGAAGAAAGGCAGCAGCAAAAAGGCCACAACGAGCGCATCATCTGATCCTGTACTCTTGCCTCTTCCTAGTGATGTTGCGCTTATGTATTCCAGTTTGGAGGTTCTTCATTCCATGGTGCCAAACATGGATAAGCCTGTGACTTTCAAGATGCCGTTGGGGGTTGTGGGTTCAGATATAACATACGACTTCACCATTGACAAGAGGGACCTCGTTCAGTTCCTCAACTTTGAGGAGCTTGATATAGCCTTCATGCAGCTTGCTATTTTGTAAGTTACAATATCATTTTCTTATTACATATTATACTTCATGCATGTCCTAATGTTTTTTACTTGAACAACAGGCATTTTAATCAAATCTGTCGAAACGGAGGACTTGAAAGAACATATGGCTTTATGTGTCCTCAAAGGGTGCAGAAAGAATTTAATACTGTGGAAGCAAGGTCAATCTACATTATGACCGTAATGAGTCAGACCAAAAAGCTAATATATTTTGCACCTTACGTGGAAGGGTAAGTGTATTATTGTATTTGAGATATACAAGTTGTATGTGTCGGGTTATAATTAACATGGTTTGCCTTTTGCAGTTATCATTGGACTCTAATTGTTTGTGCCCCTTTTGACAACAAAGTTTACTGGTTCGATTCACTCTGTGGAAGTCCATCCGAAGAAACCAAAGATGTCATCGACACGTTAGTTTTTATTTATATATTTATTACTTGTGAAGTTTATACAAGCATGCTCTAATATCATTTTCTCTTATAATGTTGATAGGGCTTTTCATACTTTTAATGTCGTGGTGATTAAACAAAATAGACAAGCACCAACATGGATTCTTCCACAGGTATATGTTGTTTTGAACTAACTTTTAAACATTTTTGGATGATGAATTAAGTTAATGTTTATAATCAATAATGTCTAATATTCAATTTTATATCTTATTTTTTAGTACCGTTGTCAACAAGGACATGTTGAGTGTGGATATTATGTCATCCGCTACATGAATGACATAATTGAGACAGGAACGACTGAGAAATTAGACGAGGTAAAGATGAGTTACGTTGCATGACGTTCTTCAATTTATTTCACATTTTTGACTAAGTTTACTATGTTATTTTTGATTAACAGATATTTCAAAATACTGCGCCATATCTCATGGATGACATCAACTTGATGAGGGACACTTTGTCAACAACATTGGTAGAAAAAATTGAAATTTAGCTTTCAAATAGATAGGTTATTTCTAAAAAAATTCATTGTTAGATGCTTTCTCTCGGTTCCCTCTTATATTGTTCATGATTTCCATTGTACAAGAAGTAGTTACTTCTATTTCAGAATTGTTGGACCTAGCCAATACGTGTTCCTTGATAACCACTTAGTTCTATTATATTGGCCGGTTTCCCTATTTTCGAATTGTGTAAAAAAAAATTTCATTGCTGTATATTAACTAGCTAATTGATCTTGTTCTGCGTGATTTGCACTGCCTACATTTGTTTGGAACTGTAAACTGCAGGGTGGTAAACACAAAAATAAAGCAGAATTTAAAAAAAAATCATTTTTAACGGCGGTTATACATATAACCGCCGTTAAATCAATTTTTCCACAGCGTTTTATTTATAAACCGCCGTGGAAAGTAAAATTTCCACGGCGGTTAAATATAAACCGCCGTGGAAAGTCCACTTTTCACGGCGGTTAAACCGCCGTGTTTTCCTTACCTTTCAACGTCGCCTTTAACAACTTCGCCTTCAAAACCGCCGTTAAAAGCCACTTTTAACCGCCGTTAAAAGCCTTTTTTCTGGTAGTGATACCCGGGATCAATCCATCAATTTGCACACATAGAATCTTACTGGAAGAAGGCTATGTCACACCTTACTATTTATCAACTTAGGTTCTATTTAAAACCATTTTAGACCATATTGGATGGTCTTGGGCTCACTTTTTATCTCAAAACACTAATTTCGGATTTTTTACTGTTCATCGGGTAAAATCCAGTTTCTCTAGCCCAAATTCAAAAATTCATACTTATTCCACAAAAATCAAAATGGGGTGGTTCAAAATTATATTTAAATCTCTTTAAGTTCTCTTTCAAGGAAAAATAATCTTGTGATCCAACTCCTTAGGAAAAAGTGTCAGGTTTTTGTGAAGTTGACACTGTCCATTTGCCAAAAACCTTTCCCAGATTCTGACCTTTACTTTGAAAAATCATTAAAAATCGTATACTTGTCATTTTTAATGTGTTAGCTATCAATTTGAAGCTTAGGACATTATCTATAATCATGCCAAATTTCGTGATTAACACATTCGGGAGCTTAATCAAAAAGTCACGTGAATGTGGCAGTGTCAGTATGTTTACAACACTGTTAGTATAATACATACATAGCCAAAAAGATCCACGAATTTTTGTGGCAAGACACCACAAATTTAACCTTCAATTGCAGCTTTCCCTTGGATGATTCAGGCCCTAAATGTTAGATTGCATTTGGAGAATGAGATTTCATTAAAGTCCCAATAGCAAATTAACCAACTATAGCACCAACAAGCATCATTATTATGTATAACTATATTAACTACTATTGATGAACTAGCATGCTTATCATTTGGAAAACTCAATCATGCAAAGGCCAAAGCAAGAAAGTACAAAGAGTAGCCACACACAATCAAGAAAGTTCAACCAAATAATAGCAATTAATCGTGTAATAATCAATAATGCCAAGTTAGTGTTAGTAGCTAGGTTTAACTTGCTACCTTACTCCAAAAGCTTGAGTTTCTTTCTTTCTCTTCTTTCCCTTCATAAATATCAAACCCTAGCAATGCAATCCATCAAAAAGGGCAGCAAGAATCATTAACCAATAAAGAAAAAGCAATAACACAAATCAAAAATGACTCTTGCTCCTTAAAACTTCCACTTTGTTCACTATTTTTGAACTTGTTTCCTTTTAACCCTAAAAATTGCTTCTTGACTTATCCTACATGGGTTTTCATGTAGATTCCAAATATGTGCTTAGATCCATGAACATAAAACTCCTCCTTTCAACTACTCTTGACCAAACCACTAGGGGTATTTCAACCAAAAATTACAACTTTGTTTTAATGCTTCCAACACTTGTTTCTTTTGGTTTACCTTACACCATTTCTCATTTTAACATCATGGAAGCCTTAAAACATTAAAAACTCATCCTAGGGTCCAGTTATCATCTTGGCTAAAATGAACATCCAAAGAAACAACCAAGAAAAATGCTTCAAAACAACCTATACTCACTTGCAACCACTAGGAGCTAACATGTTTTGATGTGTCTTAGCAAGTGTGATCAACAAAACTCCCTTCCCTTTAAATAACCAGTTCAGCCCCACCCAAAGGAGAGGAGAAACAGATTTTTCAACCATAGAAAGAAAGAAAACAAAGCAAGAACCTATGTAGAATCAAGAACTAACCTTGAATCCTTGGTTGTATGGTCAAAGATGCTAGTTTTTCCTTGTTCCTTCTTCAAAACCCTCTCTTTTCTCTCATTTCCTCCCTTGGCCAAACTAACATTTGAAAATGAGGGGGAGATGAGCTTGTTTAATGAGCCAAATATCCCAACCACCCTCTTTATGAGAATCCAAGTGTCATTACCCTCTTTAATCTTGCTTTCTCTTCTTAATTAACAAAATCCAAATGAATTTAATTACCAAAAGTCAAGATCCTCTCTATTTGAGGACTGACACTTGGCAAGTTCAAATCCTCTTTATTGAGGGCTTGACACATGGCTTAATGTGATCCATTTGATTTACAAGACACTAGTTTTTCTTTATCAGTATACTTTTGGCTTTGAGTTTAACTTCCTTTCTATAATTACAGTAGTTTGGCCTCTGTAATTATTTTCTATCAAATCCTTATTTATTCTCCTCATTTTTATCTTCCCAATTGGCCCCTTTGCCTCAAAATTAATTTCCCAATAATTAAATAAAAGAAAAATTAATTTCCAACTCTTTAGGGATTTTTCCACTTTTCACAAGTATTTGGAAAAATCTTGGATACTTGAGGATCTTCATTTAATTCCATAATCTCTTATAATTTCTTAGGGTCTCATAGGAATTTTCTTGGAATTTTATTCTTCTAAAAAATATTTATTTGGAATTTTCCAAATAAAATCCCTTAATTAGCCTAAATCACCCTTAAATTCTCTTATGATTTCACTAAGGGTAATTTGGTCATAAAACCAACTTTATAATTTCATATATAACTCTCAAAGGATACTATCCTTATTTTTCCTTAATTTTTCAAGGTTTGGAAATATTTTTCCTTATTTACATTTGACCAATTGTCCTTAATTAGTCAAATTCCTATAATTGGCTTGGAAAAATTATGGTAA
>NW_021633525.1:0-44862 GCF_004799145.2 Neltuma alba
AATAATGTAGACGTTACTTGGTCATTACGCCTAGTTTCCAAAGAAAATGAAAATATCTGCCTAATCAAATAAAATTTGATTTTGTGTTGTCCCGAATAATTTCTTGACCATACAGTGTGAAGTTCATTCTCATGCACAGGAAGAGTTCATAAAACAATTTACATAATTTAGAGTCCACCGAGGATTAGTATGAACTAGTGGATATATTAGGGATATGGATGGAGACTACCATGCTAGATTTTCGTCGGATAAAAAGTTGTCATCAAAACTTACAAAATTTACCTCTTTGGCTTTTATGGTGTGTTTTTATTTGTTATTTTTTAAGACTTCTGCGATCTTATTGTTCGAACAGACGAAGGTGGCCGACGTTCCGACATGCTCAAACAATGGATCGAGATTGATAAAAGGGAAGAGGTATAATGGGGACAGACTCAAAATGGAAAAAAGAATGAACTTTGTCGTTGTTGTATTATGCCATGAAGATATATCGTTCTAACATATGATAACTCGTAGGTGTTTGGCATCTTGTGGATTAGTCGTGTTTAGGATCGAAGTTATTATAGTTTGGTTATAGTTTTTTCAGGTTTAAATTTGACTTAGGACCAGCTGATCTGATGCTTGTATAATATTATCCCATTAGTGATGTTATGTATAATTTGGTGCTTTTATGTCCCTGTCAACTTTAATCTGTTAACTTTCCTCTCCCATCCTCTCTTTCTGTCGTTTATTGCCTTTGTTTGTTTTTGGGGGTTGTGAGATGCCAGTGTTTGAACTGGGCCTGGCACTACGTTGAAGGTTGAAGTCATCATAGCGGCCCAAATGATTAAATAGTTGTTTAGGTTACTGAATGGTTGATTCTTGGTCATCAAATTGAATTCTTTACTGAATGGTTGATTCTGGTCATCAAATTGAATTCTTTACAACTATGCAGTCGTATGTTGGAAGAGTATGAAAATCATTCCTTCTTCACACTCTCTCTCTCTCTCTCTCAATACATTGTTGATCACTTTTATGACTCTGATATTTGGATTACTGTGATAGAGAGCAGGTATATACTTCTAGACAGTTGTTTATCATGTTATTCATTTTTGCCTGTACGAGATTCTCATGTTTGGCATGATTTTTTTCTTGCCCCTTTACGAAAGGAAACAACAAATTATCCGATGTTTTTTTTTTTTAAATTATCGTGTAGAAGTTATTATTAATAAAATTTTTAGTATGTTGTCATTTCTATTGTGGTATTGCGGATGTGGATGCCTGGGAGAATTAACAGATCACAATATCGATGGTAATTTTTTCCCATGCATTATAGATTGTAATAAGTAATATTACCTCTGGTTTTTATATAAAATTACTTTTTAGTTTAAATTGAACTACAAATTAAATTTTATATTAAGTTTGGTGGTAGTACTATTTATGAGTTGTACATAGTGCAGCTTAGTTTAAATTTCTTGTAATATACTTTGTGGTTCTTATGTAAAAGTTAATAATTTGAATAAATTAAATAGTTAATTCTGATTAACATGATATGATTTTTTAAAATATTAAATCATACATTTGTTTATAAGTTGGATAAGTTATTTGTAGGAAAATAATGATAAATATGAAGGATAAAGTAGATTAAAATTTTATATTAGGATTAAAATTAACTCTAATTAATTTTCACATTGAGGATGAGGGATTGTTAACACATAACCAAACCCTTTCATGATCTGGTTAAAGGGAGCAACAGGAGAGGCCACACGAAAAGGATAGGAGAGAGGTTTCCATACAAGAGGTGGTCTGCACAATTACGATTCTGCTGAGAGGACGAAAATTATCCAGAAAACGATCATTTAAGAAATAAGTATTTTATCCTTTTGGACCATAAGTTTTGTCAATTTACATGTAATGTTGGTGATCATTTCAATCAGTATATTAAATATAAAAGAAATTCCACATCATGGTTTTGCTTAAAAATTGTATGAAGAAGAAAATGATAAGAAATTTTTTTTTTCTCGTTAAGGTTGTATGAACACATATAAGAAGGTTAACAAATGTGCCCATAAATAAATTAAGCAGATGGTCCTTAATCCTGCAAAGAGATTGAGTGCCCGTTTAGTTCGAAGAATTACAGGAATTTAATGAAATATATATATGATAATTATAAATAAAATGTTACAAAGGAATTATAAAAAGAATTTATATATTCTAAAAAACAAAAAAATGAAATGATCTTTTTAATTCTATCAAGACCAAATATAAAGAGTATAAATGTTTAAATGTTAATTTATAAAACATATAAATATTCATATGTTGATTTATGTAAGCTTGAATCTGAATGAAAGCAAATTGCTGCTGCTGGTAAAAAAAAAAAAAACATTGTTGCAGAGACCAAACATCCTTAGGTGGACCATAATAAAATCAAATTTTCACGAATAAAATGAGATCAAATTTTAGAAAGTACAAATAAATCTTAACCTTTAGTTTTATTGAATTGAGTGGATTTTTGTAGGGATATGTGCTAAGCTAATTATTTGTAATAAATATGAGTTAAATTTCTTAAAGTATCTTTTTAATTATAACTAATCTAGATAAAAATCCTTTTAATATGTGCAATTAATATGGATACGTTGAGTGATAAATTATAAATTTAAAAGACAAAATAAACTGAAATATTATATTTAAGATTAAATACAATTTTCAATAAACTCTCATGTTTTAAAAAAAAAAAAAGTGGTGTACACAACAGTCCTCTTGGCAGATAGGTCCCACCTTAAGAGGTTGATGCATCAATTATTCCAGCTGTGTCTGTACTCTGTACGTGGGGCTTATCTTTTTGACCCACACGCACATATCAATTTTAAGTCAAATTATTTGACTCCCAAACAAGCATTTTCAAAAGAACCATTATGTCTATGCTTTACACTATTGGTCTGACTCCACAACAACAACCAATAACGATTAGGATTTTGAAAGTTTAATTAGTAATCTCTTTTTAAGTTTTTTTAATTTTTTTTAAATTATCACAACGCCTTACTTGTGAGAAGGTGTAGAGAAAATACATCAAAAATTATATTGTGGCTGGATTTTTTTTTTGACCAAGATATTGTGGCTGGATTGGCTCTCATTAAAATGTAAGTCTTCTAATAAAACCACATGGCTTAATCATGCTTGGTTCAGACAATTTTGTTTTATTTATTCATCCAACTGAATTACTATGCAATGATTATACTATGTCCTGTCCTTAGTATAAAACCTTGTTTGACTTTTATTTTAGTCCTAAATATAAAACCTCAATCCACTCTGTCTCTTATATTTATGTATTTTTTCCCAAGGTAGTCTTTCTAGCGATGGTAATTCTAGCCAATACACTTGATAAGTAAGGATATTTTAGGAAATACAACACCTATTTATTACAACTAATTAACTTAACTTATTTTTTTAATCTCCTCAAATTAGTCAAGTAACTCTTATAATTAAGACCGGAGGTAGTATATGGATTGAATCTTTGTTTAAGAGTTTCTTGTTTAATAACTTGACAAAAAAGAAAGTTTCAATCTTCAATTCCCTCTCAACTATCTAGAACCCAAAATCTTTTGGTCCTTTCAAATTGGAGGGTTAGGAATAAATGGACAATCTAGTGGTGCAATTACAACTAATTATATTCTTTTTATACATCGGAAAAGAATAATTAATTATATTTTATTTGACTAAAAACTTGATATATCATGTTCCAATCATAAAATAAGACTTTATCAAGAAATCATTTACAAGTTATTTCATATCAATATGATTATCTCTTTTCAGCTTGTTTGGAAAAGCATTTTGAGGGGAGAAAAGTAGCTTATAGGTATGACAAGTCAGTTTGTAAATTTAGGAGCTGTTTGTCATAGCTTTTGATCCATCTGATTTATGGGTTAAAAGCTTTTTTTTAAGCACGATTACAAAAGCATCTGAAACTTACTTATAAATTATGTAAAAGTAGTTTTTTGGAATTAAAAGACAATTTGCCCATATGTTATTCTTATGCTTCTCTCTGTATATTTTTTGTGCCTCCCAATCATGTTTTAATTATTTATTTTTAATATTCTCTTAGGTAAAATCATTTTTAACCGTTTTTATAATATTTTTAATTTTTAATATTATTTTTTTATTTACATAAATTATGCAGAGTATATTATCCAATTAATTAGTAATATTATTTGGTTCAAAATTTTTCACATTAATATGATTTCTAATTTAAATATATTTTATTCATTAAATATAACTTTTTCCTATTTTAAATTATTATATTTTGTAAATTCATGCTTTTAATCATTTTTCATTATTTAATAAAAGTTATACCCATTTTGGTCATTCTACAAACTAAACTTACTTATTCAATTCTAATCCAAATAACTTTTTATTTTATAAACTAACTTTTATAAAAGTTAATCCAAATACAAATCATATTCCTAATCTAACTTTTATCCAATCTTTTTTTATAAAAGTCAAATTGAAATAAATTTTTGTTTTTTACCACTAATCCAAACGCTTTGTCTTTAAACTTTAAAGTAATATAACAACACATTCTTTATTATTCTATTTCTTGTGTTTTTAATTGATCCATTCATTTTATTCTCCTCTAACATTTTTTGAACCCCGTTTTCATACAGCTTTTCAAAATATCTCATTCTTAGGGTGCATAGATTTTTCGACTTTGTTTTTTTTAAAAAATTTAAAGAGGGAGACACTAATAATTTTAAGTTACAAATAAATCAAACCTACGACCTCTCATCTAGCAAAGAATTTTTATACCACTTTTTTTTTTTTTACCAGCAAAGAATTTTATACCACTAAATCATAATACTACTGGCATGGTGTATGTTATTCGCGCAAATTTTTTTTCATGGCTTTCTATTCCAAAAAAAAGATCTTTTTTTTTTTTGCCAAATGTACAGATGCATGCATGTAAACAATGCAATCTGTGGAAAGCACAAGGACATAACTCTTGACATGGACTCCACTTTGTCTTTGTATATATTATTTGTGCGTAGTGAAAGCAATTTGTCCTTGTTTGTGAAGTGGTGCTTCCCTACCGTTGAAGGTGGAATGCAAATTCAGTTGTCTCACAAAACAAGTATGGAGAAACATTTCCGTGTGTCTTCTTAGAGCATTTTCACATGATCAAACCTCACATTCTCCATATGACTTTGATTTAATAACTAGTTAGGTTCATTTCCCACATGTTACAGTGCAGTTTCTTCCATTCTCAGTGTCATCAAAGTCACATGGACTTTCAGATTTTCTTTCTGTTGTTGGCTTTTTTCCCAGCAAAGTACTATATCCCTCACATCACAAACCCACAAGGTACATCCACATGCTGTATAGTCAATCCTCTGATCAATTAATTCTTAAGGATGAACGCAGCTTCTTTTGATCTCCAGTTACAAAGACAGATCAATCAAGCACTGTTTCTAGTTGGCTTCTTCTTGACTTCCCAATTCCAGTTACTACTGACCAATGGTCTCTGTACGGAGCTTCTGTTCATGCGGGCTGAGTTGTGTCAGAACCAGAGAGCCCTGGAGGAAGCCAGGAAGGATCAGAGGCAGAAGCTATTTGATTAATTGCCAAAGTAGGAAGATTTCGGATTCAGAGGAAGAAAAGTGTGGGAAGGTGAAGCTGAGGATGTTAATTGCTGGTGGGGGGATCGGAGGCCTTGTTTTGGCTCTTGCAGCGAAGCAGAGAGGATATGATGTGAAGGTTTTTGAGAAAGATTTGAGTGCTGTGAGAGGTGAAGGAATGCATCGTGGGCCGATTCAACTTCTGAGTAGTGCTTTAGCTGTGCTGAAAGCCATAGATGAGAAGGTTGCAAAGCAGATAATAGAAGCTGGTTGTGTCACAGGAAATAGGATTAATGGCCTCGCTGATGGTTTAACTGGGGAATGGTATGCTTCTCTCTACTCTCAAATCTGTTTAATTTACCTTAGGACATTAACCTGAACATGAAAAGTTTCAGTTGATTGGAAGTTATGTTACTGAGATCAGTGGGGGCTTATCATATCGCATGAATATTTTCTTTCCTTCTTATTTTATGTCGGTTAGTCTTGTCACTAACATCTAGTTGAGCTTTCAATAATTTAAATTATCACTTGAACATTATAGCTATATAAATTATGTCTGTGTCATTGTCGATACTTCTTAGGTTTTGAAGTACTGGGTTCTTACCATTTTTTTGAATGTTCTATATTCGGCCTATGATCATCTTGGAAGACGTTTTAAGGAAATTGGGTAGATGAATTGCATCTGAAAGATTTAGTCTTTGATAAGCTGTTCTTCCCATGTCAGGTTTACTAAGTTTGATCTTTTCACTCCTGCTTTAAAGAAGGGGCTTCCTCTTACCACAGTCATATATAGAATGACACTGCAAGATATATTAGTGAACGCAGTTGGGCCAAACATAGTTAGAAACAAATCCAAAGTTGTGGACTTTATTCAAGAACCTGACAAGGTTTGAGATTCTTCCAACAAAGAAGAAAAACTATTTTCTGATAGCCAAGCACTGCAATACATTGATGATTGTTTATTCATATCATCAGGTTAGAGTGGGTCTTGAAAATGGAGAGCATTTTGAAGGTGATATTCTAATAGGTGCAGATGGAATATGGTCAGAAGTAATTTACAGTACCCTTGATTCCCTTACTTTTAATTTGTCTGCAAATAAGTTTGCTTTCGACACTGGTTTTGGAATTTAATCTCTGTTTGTTCATCTTCTTAGGTGCGTTCAAAGCTCTTTGGAAAGCAAGAAGCAAACTACTCTGGTTTCACATGCTACAGTGGATTAACAAGTTATGTGCCGCAGTATATAGATACTATTGGGTACGTAATTCACTTCTGACAACATTTTTTAAGACAGTTAAATTTCTTAACACCAAAAAAGTGAGAAACTTCAGGGTTGGAACGTATAGCAGCTGCTAAAATTAAACAAAGAAAAAATCTGTGTTACAAGTTCCTGGTACTACTGTTGCTCAAAAAAAAAAGTTCCTGGTACTACTGGGTACGTAGTTGCAGTTCTTGGTACGACATCAGTGATTTTCTTTCAATAAATACTTGTCCATGTGTGTCTTAGTTCCATTAAAAAAATTTGATAGCAAACCCTATGTTTAAAATTAGTCGCTTTACAGTTTCTTGTGTTATCTCTAATAATTTATCTATAAGATGGTACCCTACCAAAACCATTGTATAAAATGTATGATCCTCCTCCAAAATTCAGAAAGAACTGTCATCGGGTTGAAAGACATTGAAAAAAAATTAACCACAAAAACAAGGTTATTATTTAGTCAAGATGGATATAATACTAAGGAAATAAACAAACGTATCCGAGATTTGAAGCTTAAAATGCAAGAGCAGCTTTTACCTTCAACAAATATTCATTTATGTCATTCGTCGTTTTGCTAATTTGGAATTTGTTTTGATTTGAAGGTATCGGGTATTCTTGGGCTTTAACCAGTATTTTGTTGCATCAGATGTTGGCTATGGGAAGATGCAGTGGTACGCTTTCCACGGAGAGCCTCCTTCATGTACTGATTTCCCAGGAGGTAATTTCAAACTCTCAATCATTTGCTGGTAAATTTGAACTTCTTGGTGGACAAAAGATTGGTAACATATTCTTGGCAGTGCTGTGTTGTAAACTTGAACTAAGTTTAACCAATTTCATTTAGAAATTGATTTGCTTAATTGGGCGTAGGTAAAAAGAAGAGGCTTCTGGATTTATTTGGGAAGTGGTGTAATGAAGTGATCGAACTCATATCAGAAACACCAGAACATATGATTCTTCAAAGGGATATTTATGACAGAGACATCATCAACACTTGGGGAATTGGGAGAGTCACACTACTAGGTGATGCAATCCATCCTATGCAACCAAATCTTGGTCAAGGGGGATGCATGGCAATCGAGGTTTGTTATCTTTGATTTTCTAGAATATCTTTGATAGGAAACTAATCATCATAAAGAGTAATATGCCAAGTCTACAAACACATGCAGTTTATGCTAGATGCACCTTAAATGAATCTCACCTCCAATATTTTTGTCAGTATTTATTTGTGTCGAAGCACGCCTGATTCTGTTCTGTCTTTGGCCTTGGAGGGATGCACTGCATGGCATCAGCAGTGAACTTGATTTACTTCTTCCCTGTAATATTAGCTCCATCTGTTTGGGATCTTTATGTGAATCCTTAATACTTACTTAAGACAATGCATTCCAATTCGCCTGCAACAACAATTAATTATGATTCATTTAGCACAAGCAGTAACCCTGTTCTTATAGAGATGACCTCTTTAACTGCATATATCAACAGAGCTGGGAGAGCTGGGTTTGGAAAACATCCATGGTAAATTTTCTGTTGTTTGCAATCACATTTCCAGGATTGTTACCAGCTTATACTCGAGCTTGATAAAGTTGCTAAGCATGGTTTTGTTGGTGGAAAGCCTGATGAAGTTGTCTCAGCCCTCAGAAGGTATCTTTTTTGGCTCCCTTGAAGGAAAATGGATATGAACCGCGTGCATGCGCGGGGGTGTGTATGTCTCTAGGAATCCTAATGAGTGTAAACTAGCATGAAATTTGGGACCTCGGTTTAATAATTACAAGTTATTGAAAGAAAGAACATAACTGCTATTGACAGCTTCAGTTTTAGCAGTGTGAGCTGAGAGACCCCATAGTTTTCTCATATAATATGAATGCCTAGAAAATTAACATTGCAGTTTACAGATCTGCATGCTAGGAACAATGTCAGGTCATGATTCATGATATTCAAAGCACCCAATTAAAAGCAGATAAATATTACTCCTCGGGTTCTGAATGTAAAACTCATTTTATTGTGTAATTTACATTATAAAATAGATGTTATATTTAGGACCAAAAGATTACTTGAATTCTCTGTCTTGAGATTTGACAATGATGACTTCCTGATGACCCCATGTTGAACAATAGCTTTTTATGTGGTGTTGGCATATAAATTATGGAGAAGCCAGATATTCATTTGTGAGCCAATAATAACTTGATAGATCATTAGCTAGATCTTTGAAAATATAAACTTCCCCACCATAAGAAAATTCCATCCATATCTGAAAACATCTTTGTCTGGTATTTTGACCACAAATACCTGAATTAAATGCCTTCAACCATTCTGATGGTAGGATGAAAATAAGATGATAGCGTACCAAACACCTCATTGAATTCCAGAAACTGGGTTTGACCCATTTGATTCATATCAGTCACGCTATAAAGAAACCTTTGACCTGAAAGGAAATTTTCTTTGGACAATGTAAATTTATCAGTTTGATCTCTGGTTAGATACGAGAAGAAGAGGATGTCAAGGGTTACAATCGTACACACAGCAAGCAGGATGGCATCAAAAGTGCTAGCCAATTACAAACCTCATATTGAGTTCAAATCTGGGCCATTATCAGTATGTTCTGTCTCCAACTTCATAATTGCTTGTCTAATTCTTCTCAGTTTTAATCCTTTGGTTTCATTGTTGTGGATTAATTAGCAGAATGTAGTAGTAACACATCCAGGAATTCATGTGGCTCGAGCTGTTTTGCAGCTGAGTTTTCCACATTTCATTGATTGGATGATTGGAGGTCATGGGTAAGATAGAGCTTTTTGTGATCAGGAAAATTTTGCATCTTTTCAGGTTTGATTACTCATATTCGTCCTTCTTCTGCAGGTTATGGTAAGCAAGCATTATTCAGGAGTGCTGGAAAATAAAACATGTTTTGTGTGTGTGTGTGTGGATGGGGGGAGAGAGAGAGAGAGAGAGAGAGAAGAGATCCCCTGTATAAGAGCGAGAAAGAGAGGAAACAATGAGGCCCAAAAGCCCATGAAGTTAGATCCAATCAAATATGTATAAAATAAAGAAAAAGAAGAATAAAACCACATGGCCTAGCACAGTGAACACTTAGATGGGGTTTAAAAAAAAACCAAAATAAAAATAATATATAAATTAATAAAAATTAAGAACTTTAAAAATAATTTTTCTTCAAATAATTGGAATGATATTTTTAAAAATTATTATTCTTACTTTTTAAATTATAACATGATTTTTCGGATGTTACCATGTGTTTGCGGATAAACATACTCAAGAGGAAAGGTCAGATATTATTCGGCCTACTGATTTCTCATTCAAGTATTTGACAACAAAACTTTGATCACATTCATAAGTATTCATTTTAGCAATTAACAATAATAAAATAAAAAGTGTTCATGTTTCACAATAAATTTATAAATACACATACATAGTTTAACAGTTAATAATAACAAAATAATAATTGCCCATGTAAAAATTTACGTATCCTAATTTACATTAGAAGAGTTTATATAAAAAAATATTACAGATGTTAGCAGGTAAATTTATAAACAAACATAGGTATTTTAACAACTAATTAATAATAGTGAAATAGCAAATGTGATTGAAAATAACTAATTAATAATAGTGAAATAGCAAATGTGATTGAAAATTTAACCTAATAAATATAAGCAACTTAATTTAAGTTTTATCCAAATATTATAAAATAGGTTGAGCGTCTCTTGTTGCATATCAAACCAAATTTAATACTTTTTGTATCATATTAAAAAATTTTAGAAGATATTATTATTATTATTATTATTATTATTATTATTATTATTATTATTATTATGACGTCATGAAATATTTGACTGATTGAAAGCTAGCGGTCTCCAAACACACTTATGAAGGCCAACCTCTAACTTTTTGTTCTCTCTGTTTTTTTTGGACCAAAACGTCTTAGTTAATTCTCTCTAAGTAAAACAAAAAACAAATCTATGATTCAGAATTCATGATGAGTATAAATGCGTATAAATATTATTTAATGTGTTTCTTCTATTTAGAGTACTCCCACCTATTGTTTTTTTTTTCCTTTTTAATGTAAGAGCTAATTAGATAATTACTTTGATTTTAAATACTCCTCCGGTCCTTATTATAAGACCCAATTTGACTTTTTATTTGGTCCTAATTATAAGACCCAATCCATTTTCTCTCTTATATTTATGTATTTTTTTCCAAGATAATCCTTCTAATAATGATAGTTTTAGCCAATATACTTAATTAGCAAGGATATTTTAGGAATAACAACACTTATTTATTATAAATAACCAACTTAATTTACTTCCTTAATCTCCTCAAATAAGTCAATTGGGTCTTATAATTAGGACCGGAGGAGTATAAAATAGTAATTCACTTTATTTTTTTAAATTTATAATTTTTTTTCATACTATCAAGGTTTAATTTTCATCAAGGGGTAATAATCTGAAATATTTTAAAAAAATTCATACACATTTTTATAAATAATTAATTTAACTATTCCTTTAGAGATAGTGAGAGAAGATTTTTGTCCTATGTATAAATTACATTACTAAATTTAAAACATGAATGTGTTATTTTATCATTCATTTATTATGATATAGATTGTTATTTTTATAGAGAGGGCATTTATTATATGTGAGTAAAATTGGAAAATTGTTTAATTTTAAGGTTGGGTTAATAAAGTTTAAGATTTGTTTTGTTCTAATAAAACAAGTTAGAAGTAACTTATAAATAAAGTTTTAAAAAAATTTAGTGTTCATAGATTAATTATCTAACTCATATATTTAATATTGAAGCAAATAATTTCTTTTCTTCGATCTCTTCTGTTTTATTGCTAACTCTTTGATGGCATATTCATATGCCTCCTCAATCCTCCTATGGACTTGATTATTGTGTCTTTTGTTTGTTTGTGTGGACCCAGCCTAACTTAAAAGTGAAATAATTATTTATTAAAGAATTTAATTAATAATTTTATAGTGCAGATCTTTATTTAATGTATATCATGTGCACACTTCGTCCCAACCACTACATTTTTTTTAATTATACTTTAATGAGTTTTTGTTTTGTTTTAAATGATACGGAATATGAATAATGTCAATCTTATAACTATCAATTTTCAAATTGAATAATATTTTAATATAAGAATGTAAACATAAAATAACAACATCTAACTGTTCAAATTTTATTTGAATGGTTCAAATGAGACATATTATGCACATGTCATGCCTAAATATATTCAAATAATAAATTATACTTACCATGACTTATAAATTAAATTATCAAATAGCTCGTTATAATTTTATGAAGAAAAAAATAGACGAAATTCATTTTTTCCCCTACGTCCATAAACCATATTAAAAAACCTGAAGCCTATATTTCAAAAAATATTAAAGCCTATTTTGGGTATTTAAGTAAAGATGATTTATTTGTCTTAAGATGTGAAAAAAAAAAAATGTAAAAAGCACTAGAGACCAAAGCCAAAAATGCCATATTCCTTATCATCTTATCCACATTCCCAAACACAAGATGGAGGGCGTTGCAACCTCAATTTCTTCGTGAAAATTATATCGATTACATTTTATTTTTTGTTGTCTTTATTATATAATTTTTTTAATAAAATAGGTTGCAGATTGTGTACAGTGAAAGATGAATTATACATACTTCCCCAAAACTTTTTTTTAAAACTACACAAAAAAATTGAATTTTATATAATTTTAATACATTCTATTGGAGGTATAAACTGCTTTATATGAAATGTTTTATTTTATTTATTTGAATTAAATTGGAACGCACTGATGGTTTGAAACTATAAGCGGAATCAAATCCCATACTTCCTGTTTATAAGAAATTTTTTCTGTCACTAAGATTGTTATTTATTATTTATTTCATTTTATTTTTAACCGAAGTTTGTATGTGTTTTTAAAATATATACGAGTAACATAGATAATTTCGTCAATATGTACCTTATTTTTTTTATTTTATGAGAAGTTTGCATTAGTTCACACGCACATCTATAATCTATAATAAATTGAAACTATCAACAATGAAATTTATTTCCTAGTAAAAAAAACAATGAAATTTATTTTAATTGAACTTCTTATATTTAATTTAACACACGTAAAGTCAGTTGCATCTCTCCAAAAAAACAAAAATTCTGTTATTCGTTTGAGAATTAAGGGGTTGTTTGTGTCATGGACAAATTATTGCTTGCTTTGTTAAAACTCCAAAAGTGGTATCGCTACCAACCATGAATATTTTACTTCTTCATGGGAAAGGCACTTTTTTAAAGTTTTTTCCCCCCCTTTCTTGTTAAAACTACTTTTCCATTAAAAAAAAAAAACTACGTCGGTCTTAATTATAAGAACTAATTGATTAATTTGATAAGATTAAGAAAACAAGTTAAATTAGTTATTTGTAATAAATAGGTGTTGTCTTTCCTAAAATATCTTTGCTAATCAAATTTATTAGTTAGAACTACTATTATTAGATGGACTACTTTGAAAAAAAAATACATAAATACAAGAGACAAAATAAATTGAGGTCTTATATGTAGGATCAAAATAAAAGTCAAACAAAGTTTTATATTAAGAATCAGAGGAAGTAAGAGATTTGGACCCCATAATTTTCTTTTTAGAAAATCTGAAATTGCTTAAAGCATAATCAATTATAGAATAAAAGTTAGTCCAGTTGATAAGAAATAGACTTATAACTTATAAAGTTATGAGTTTTAATCTCATTCCCAATGTCAAAATTTTGTTGTTGGTCAATTTGTATATACATCGTAAAACGTTATTTGAACTTAACTCACTTAAACTTTTTTAGCTATTTAAAAAAAAAAAAAAAAATCGATTATCGGATCCCCATCCGGCTGTCCCAGTGAGGAGACTTTTTTCGCATTTCTCTCTCATTAGACAATTTTTAAGAGTAAAAAGAAAAAATCTCACGCGACATATTTAAATTACGAACAAAATTTCTAAAAAAATTGTTCTCAAGTCCCTGCGCTTAAAATACTAGTCACTTGTGAATGAAAATGAAAACCTCTGGTAATAACTTTTCTGTCAAAATTAACAACCATTTTTCAGAATTAATTGACAACACTGATAAACTAATTATCAATTAAACAACTATTAACAATTAACAATTACTTAATCAAAATTAATAACTCTACGATAATAAATTCAAAATTACATCATAGAAAATTGAAGATTATTTTTCTTAAGACAGCTACCTAGCTAAATTAATGTTATTTATATATAATACTATCCCGGTCCTATTTATAATATCTCATTTATAAACTGCAAATGAGATCTTATAAATAAAATCAGAAATAGTAATTTTTATTATAAATTGAGTTGAGATCTTAATCGTCATTATTTTTTTTTTCCCGGTAACCAAGAGCTCCAAAGTTCAACTCCCACTAAAACCACTCTATCATTATTTACTAGTCATTGGCGGTGATGGAAAATTTTTTTTTCTAAATTAAGGACATCTTGATAAATGTACAATTAACTTAATTATTTAATTATTTCAAATAATCTTTTATTATTTTGAATTGTTGTGTGAGGCTGAGAGAAGATTTTTTCCTTTCTCTTTTTTCGATTACAAAGATTTTTCCTTTCTCTAGTTGATGAAAAAGACAGATAAATGCTGTCAAATCAATGACATTTTACAATCAATATATATTATAATATACAATTATATAAAGAATATCAGAAACAACTATTCTTTTGCGTATATGTTAAAATTTGCCAAATTAAAATCAAATAAAATTTTCTGTGGAAATTTTAGGTTCTAATTAATCTTCCAGGAGAAGGTGTGTGCATTGATTAATCCAAAGTATGAATAATATAAAATACTACTATTAAAATAATTGGAGTGTATAAGATTTTTAATGTGGTGGGGTCTGTGCGAGATGAGGAGAATTATTCTTCTTCTCATCTTCATATTCTTCCGCAGAAAACATTATCATTACTTCTATCAGCATTGTGTATTTGAGACGATCAGTAAATATATCTTCCACCATAAAATGAAAATAGATAAAAAAAATTCAAGTTTTTATTTTTATTTTTTGGTTCGAAACGTGTTTAGTTTTTCGTTGTAGTACTACCTCTGGTCCTTAATATAGAATCTTTGATTTTTATTTTGGTCTTAAATATAAAACCTCAATCAACCTTGTCTATAATATTTATACATTTTTTTCCAAAATAATCCTTCTAACAATAGTAGTTTTAGCCAATAAACTTGATTAGCAAAGATATTTTAGGAAAGACAACACTTATTTGTGATAAATAACTAACTTAACTTCTTTTTTTTATTTTTTCAAATTAGTCAACTAGCTATTATAATTAAAACCGGAGGTAGTTTTTTTTTTTTGGCCAACGAGTTTTTTGTTGTAATATGTCGGAAGCATTTTGAACCAACCATAATTTTGTGTTCTTTATTGGGCATAGGCATGCAAGAAATTCACGTCGCTTTCACAATATTTGTACGCTCATAAACTTTTAGTGAGAATCAACCACAAAAATAATTTTGATGGAATAGACCCTTTGATCGCGTGACAGAGATGGCCACGTCAGCATGTCCCTCCCTGTCTTTTCTTCTTTTTTTTTAAGACTAAATTTTAGAATAATTTATAAGTAATTTTTTAATTATGATTTACAGAATACAAGGTAAATATGTAAAAATAATTTTGTCTCAATTTATATATAATGTGTTTATAAGTAATTTCTAATATCATGCCAAATAGGGTTATAATCGACTTGTTAATTTTTGTGTGATTATTTTTTGACAAAAAAGTCTTGCAAAGATTATGTTATTGAATAATATTTTTTGTAGAATCATAAATAATGATTACCTTAATTATACTACTTCTGATCTTTAATATAATACTCCCTCCGTTCCTTATTATAAGAGACATTTGATGCTTATGGTATGTTTCTATATATAAGAGACACTTAAAAGTTGTCTCTACTTTTTTGTTGATTTCCTATTTTACCCATATTTATTATCTCCAACTCACACTCTCTCTCCCTCCCACTTCTCTTTCTTTTAATATTTTAATTATTCTCTCTCTTGCTCTCTTTCCTTATTAATGAGGGCATTTTTGGAAAACAAATTATACTTTTTACATATTAATTGTTCTTAACTAATTTTAACTGTTTTTTTGATCAACGTATTTCGGTTATTTGTCTCTTATAATAAGGAACGGAGGGAGTACCTTGTTTAACTTTTATTTTGATCCTAAATATAAGACCCCCAATCCACTTTGTTTTTCATAATTTATGTATTTTTTTTCCAAAGTAATCCTTCTAATAATAATATTTTTAGCTAATACACTTGATTAGCAAGAATATTTTAGGAAAGACAGCACATATTTATTACAAATAACTAACTTAACTTCTTTCCTTAATCTCCTTAAATTAGTCAACTAGCTCTTATTATTAGGATCGGAGATAATACTCCTCTGGTCCTTAATATAGGACCCAATTGTTGAGTTGTTTTTGGTTCTAAATATAAGACTCATTTCTTATATTTATCAATTTTCTCTAAATTACCCTTATAGATACTCCATCAACCATAATCAAGCAGAAGAAGGAGATGGGGTATTAAGAAAGATAATTACGATATTTTAGAAAAAACGTTTCACATTTTTTATAATTAACTAACTTATCTAATCTTCTTAATATAATCAAATTAGTTAAATGAGTGTTATATTAAGAACCGGAAGAGTATTTTATACTACTAATGTTTGTATTTTTCGTGGTAGTCAAAGGTGAATTGAATTTGAGGAGCAACTTGTCCAAAGAAATCTATCGTAAGAAGGAAACAAACAAAATAAACCCAAAGTTCAAACAGGAGATTGATATTGGCGCTAGCTAGCTTCCATGGGTGAATACAAAGCCCAAAATCCTCCAAAAAGTAATGCTTACAAGCCTAGTCAAGAGAATCATCATCTATAATCATAAAATTTAATACTATTTCGATTCTAAATATAAAATTTTTATCTATGATATAAAGATTTTATATTTAAGATTGAAGGAATATGTACTACCTCTAATCCTTCAATTTTTAATATCCAGTTGATTAATTTAAAAAAATTAAAAAAATTAAATTAATTAATTATAACATATATTACATGATATTTTTAAAATATTTATATATCATTAAATTATATATTAATCTATAAGTAAGACAAATTAGTTTTAAAAAATAATAAATATAAATAGTTTAAAATAATTTAGTAATTTTTGTAAATTAGTTAATTGAGTTTTATATTAAGAATCAAATAAAATATCACGTAACATATGCTATCATGTAGTTTAAACTTTTTTTTTTTTGGGGCAGAAATGAAAGAGATGTTTTCTTTTTCTTTTCTTTTAAAAAGCACTAGGATTGAGACCTACAGGTTCTGCAAAAATAAATAAATAAATAGTGAGTGAGAATGACAATGATATACAGTTTTTTTTTTTCCCCAATAAAAAACCAACTATGAAACTGCACCATTACATTCTCTAATTAATTTCTATATTACTTACTTCCTAGTTCGTTTCTTGGGCCTTTTATCCTTCCCCCCACCACCACCACTTTCCCTTCCTCGTTTAGCAGAAACTGAAGCATTATTATTACTTTCTGCTACTTTCTTCGGTGGCCTCCCTACACTTCTCTTTGACTGATTGCTATTGTTATTATATTTTGTATTATTCTCACTTCCTTTTCTCTCCCCTGATCCTCCACCTTGCCTCGCTGTTCTCTCCCTCCCTTTCTGATCGCCACCCTTTTTCTGATCTCTTCCGCCCCCTCCTCGGCCGCCGTCCCTCATTGCCTCGCCGGCGCTGTTTTTCTTTATCCTTTTTAAGAAATCTGCGGCCGCGCTCCTCTTTTTGTCCGACGCAGATCCTGCCTGTTCTTCTTCTGCGGCTGCTGCTTTGTTTTTTTGATCTGATTTGGGAGGGGTTGATTTACTGGACTGAAGCTTCTTGTTCTGGACGACTCCGGCGGCCCCGCTGCCACCGAGGTTTTTGTTGCTTCTTCTCAGGCTTCTTACTCGGGTCACCGGCTTATCCTTTGACTTAGGCGGCAGAGAAGGAGGAGCAGGAGGAGGAGAAGAAGGAGGAGGTTCTTCATCTGAGTCATCAGAAACCGACGGTGGCCTCTTCTGGGGTGGTGGTGGTGGTGGCTTCTTCTCGCTGCTTGATCGTTCACTACCCTTATTATGGCCAAAGGCAGAGGCAGAGGAAGGTTTACTGGATATCGAACTTCGCTTCCGGCAAACAAGTATGGGAGCAGAAGCTTTGTGCTTGGAAAGCAGATTAGTAGACTCAGGCTTGGCTGACGATGACGGTGGCGCCGGCGGCGGAGGCGGGAGTGAAGGAGCGGTGTTATTGTGGGTGGTGAAGCTCTTCATCTCGTCGGAGACGAGGTTGCAGAGTTGGGTGGCGGCGCGTGACTGGACGGAATGGGTGGGGAAGAAGGCGATGAAGTTGGTGAAGAGGAGAAAGAGGTCGCGGAGGAAGGCGGTGGAGCCGCCGGAGGAGTAATAGCCGTTTCGAAGTCGCGTTTGGATGATTTCTAGGTCCACGTGCTCCCGTACCATGCTTTTGTATTTTTCCCATTCCTCCTGCAAGCCCAAAAAAACAAAAACAATTAGTACATTACATTTATTACATTTATTGATTTATTGACGTATAAGTGCATTGATAATACAGTACTACCTCATGTTCTAATTATAAGACCCGGTTGATTTATTTGAGGAGATTAAAGAAGTAAGTTAAGTTAGTTATTTATAATAAATAAGTATTGTTATTCCTAAAATATCCTTGCTAATTAAGTGTATTGGCTAGAACTATCATTATTAGAAAGACTATCTTGGAAAAAAATACATAAATATGAGAGACAAAATAAATTGGGGTTTTATAATTAGAACCAAACAAAAAGTCAAACGAGGTCTTATATTAAGGACCGGAGGTAGTAATTTTTATAAATATACATATAATTTCTATATTCTAAAAATCATCATATACTTTCCGGTAGCAAAAAAAAAATCATCATATACTATACAAGTTTAAAGTAGATACTCCTCTGGTCCTAAATATAAGACTCTTATACACTAGTATAAGGGTCTTACATTTAAGACCGGAAGAGTATATTATATTTCGCCAAAAATTATATATAAAAAATAAAAAAATTAGGTAAGTCTCATATATAATGTATATTATCAAATTCTAAACAAAATAAATTATGTAACAAAATTCTAAACAAGCATATCAAAATGAGATATAAAAACATGAGCAATATGCATACCTAGAATGACTAAATGCGGGCATACATAAGCCCAAAAAGCCCTCTTTAATAAAGTTCACATTATTCTTAATTTAATAATTTAAAATTCTCACTCTAATATCTGAAGAGAATGAAAAAAAAAAAAAGATCACAATAATAATATAAAATTTTTTTAGAAATGATAACATGGAGGCCAATGAGATATTTTAAAGCTGGTTGATCATCTTTTGAGTTTTAAATTAAGCAATTAAAATTTCGGATATCTCAGATAATAATATTAAAAACTTTAATGCCAGTTAAAGGTAACAAAAAAATTCATATATACAACACAATTATTGTGGGGTGGGAAATCCTGCAAAAGTGTATTATTAAAATGGTCGAGCATAAATGAAGCCGGACAAAGTTGGATGATTAGGATCAAACCACGTCATCCTAGCACCAAAGTGACGGCTCCGGAAAATGGCATAAAAATCTAATTAATTTATTAAATATCTAAAGTCTCATACCATAAGTAACGTATTTATTTATTCCTCATTTAATTGGTAAAAAACACAGAATAACATGATAAATTCCTCAAAAACATTAAAATTACGTAAAGAAAAAAAATTTGGTCAAATTCTTATCAAGTTCTACAATTATACATGATTGTGTATTCTTTTTTCATATAGATTTATAATTAAATAATAATATTTTAAAAATAGAACATGTAATCATGTGTAATTAGAGAATTTATCATGACAGATATATAATGTTAGTATTGTCCTTAAGTAAACATTTCAGAATAAATTTAGCAAGAACAAAAAAGTCAATATCTAAACTAAAATTGTAAGCCTCAAAGGTTTACATACACCACCAAACATTTTACTTTCATTTATGATAAATGTGGACTATATAAGATCTTCTGTTAATAAATAATTTTTTGCAATGCAGAATGCCGAATGCTAAACGTTGTGCGCCATGGATAAACTTAAATATTCTTCTTATTTTAGTTACGTACTCAATTAAAACATGGAATTCTTCTATCAAAGCAGCCTAAGTCAACCAATCAAATAGCATATTGAGGTATTCTAACTTCTAAGCATAAAAGCGCCATTTTCTTTTCTCGTATTTTTTGTCAAAAGAATTATTCCTATTGTTCAATTACTTCTTCTAGTGCTGTATGTACAAGCTAATTAGGGTTGTATTTAAATCTACCCGTAAACTTCAATTTACATTATCTTTAAAAATATATAATTTTTTCCTCTAAATTATTCTTTATACAAGGTTTTCATTAAGAGATCATTCAAATACAAATAATTGAGTAGATTATTTTTTAAAAAAAAAAATTTAACAAATAACTAATTTAATTAATTTTTTAATATCTGTAAATTAATTATTTTATTTTTTTGTTGAAGACCGAAAGGAATTTTTCATGGACGGATCCACATAGCCCAGAATTAGAACTAACAAATGGGCCCTAAGGAAATAATCTCATGGCATGATAAGCACGTTGCATAGGGAAGAGGTCCTCCATGGCACGAGCTCACTAAAAATATTACATTTTTATACTATATTTCTTAGTTTTTTTTACCTAAATCAGGAAAAAAAATATTCTGACCAAAAATTTTTTTTTAAAAATGTGTGGCACTCACTTTAAAAAAAAAAGGGAAAATTTTAAATGAGAAAAAAAAACATGTCCAGATATAATCTGACACGTCAAGACAATTCTGGAAACCAATAACCAAAATAATTTTTATACAAAATTATATCTACATATATAGATTAAGAAATGTATATTATTAGCATTTTTGGGGGGTGGTGAATGATGAATATCTGAACTTCCATATAAAGGACGGACAAAGAAAAGGTTCTTCATCATATCCAACTGCCTCTTATCCAATTCTCACAACTCATCACATTGCCTCACTACTTTTCCCTCAAAATAAATCACTCTGCTCCTTACTCTTATTTTTTTTTTTTAATTATTTTCATTTAATTTTTTTTTATAAAGTTTGAAAATCGAATTACCAGCAATCGGACGAGAACCTCTATATATTACTCAACAAAATTAATTTAATTTTTTTTTTAAAATTTGGGTAAATTTGTTTAGTCATTTATGGAGTTTTGGATTGGTGGTGCTCACAAACTTGGTGTCCATTTCAAAAGTGGTCCCTATTTGGTTCACAGTCATGATTTATGAACGTAAGCACCAACTTGTTCTCCACGGTGCCCTTTATATTATAAAGTTTTAAGTATACACACGTTTACGATTTTGCTCATACCATTCTCCTATATACTAATACCCTAATAAAAGAAACTTTAGGAAATCCCACAAAAGCCCCTATTTTAAAATTTTACTAATTAAAAACGTCCTTCTGATTGATAAAAATCTTCAGTTAGGGTCTTAGGGACTTTCCAAGAAATTTGTGCATTGATTTTCTGATAAAAATATAACAAATTGAAGTTATTTGTATAACAGTTTTGAGGCCTTGCATGCATGTTATCTTGGGCGTTGCAATAAAACGTAATTTAAGAAAAAACCAAACAAATTGAGAAATTTTGAATTTTTTTGGAAAGTGTGAAATACCGGTTTTGTCCACGCGCAAAAGAAAAGGAGGAAGGGAATTTTGGATGGGGAAAATACCTGGCTTTCAAGACGGCGCTCGAACAACGAGCTGTTCTCATGTCCTTTGATCAGCTCCAAGAGGCCAACCAACGGTTGTGATTTCGCGGCAACCTCGTCGTTCTCCGGCGCCTCCTCCTCGCCGTTACCTCCGCCGCCGGGGATCTTCTTCCTCTTTCGCGTCTTCCTCTTCCTCGTCAGGCTCGCTGAGCTCTGCACCTCGCTGCTCTCCCTCGTCCCTCCCCCTTCCGAGTTGGCCACCGAGTCTCTCAACTCCGACGAGTCCTGGACTTTTTTATCCTCACTCGGATCCGGTTTTTTCGTACCGGTTTGAGCCGGAGACGGTTCAGGCTTCACGTCTTCCTCCCCGGTTTTCTCCCCCGCTGATCTTGAACCGGTCGAATTCGACTCGTTAACTGATTGGTTGTCCCGGTCCGAGTCGTCCCCCACTGGAAGCTTATTAGTACTGCTGTTATTGTTGTTATTATTATCGTTACTATTATCATTTCCATCGTCATCGACCCGCCTTACCGGTTCAGAATTCGCCGGTTCAGGCTCTTCTCCTCCTCCTCCGTTTTTTTCGTCGTTTTCCGGTTTCCCGGAGTCTTCCAGATCTGGTTTCTCATCTCGTTCGGCGTCATTCTCCTTCAAGCTTTTTTCTCTCTCCTCCTCCAATCGCTTCACCTTGTGCTGCAACGATCTTTTCTCGAAATAAAAATAAATAACAATAAGAAAAAAAATAAATAGATCTAAAACGAAAATAGTAAATAAAAAGGAATATTAAAAATCCGGAAATGAAGGGAGGGAGAGACGTACAGAATAGAGACGTCGTGACGTTGGACCTCTCGCCGGAGCTCAGCTACCCGGAGCTTACGCAATTCGTCGAGCCAGGGAACGTGATCGACGACGTCGTCGGCGGGGGCGCCGTTCTCCGGAGGCTCCCGAACGGCGTCGTTGCATTGGGCGGTGAATCGGCGTTCAAGATCGAGGAATTTCTGCTCGCAGTTGCGGGCGGTGGTGAGGAGGTGAGGGAGGTTGGTGCGGTTCTGGATCTCCATGGCGACGGTGTACCAGTCGTTAGAGCCATGGCGTTTGACGGCGGAGGCTAGGAGAAGGTCCTCCCACGTGCCCCAAGTTTGACGGTGGTGATGGTGGTGGCGGTGGTGGTTCTTGTTGTCGGGGTTACGGTGGTGGGGGTGGTGGTGATTCTGGTTTCGCTGCTTTTCCATGAGAAGGTTTAAGAATAACTGCTACTTTGCAGCCCTTGCCTCATTTTTCTCGACCCTCAATCCCTCTTCAAAATCCTCTGACCAAAAAAAAAAAATTGCGCTTCAAAAATCCCATTCCTTTCTCTTATGCTTTCAAAATGCAAACTTTTTTTTTTTTGGGCACGTACCCGCACACCCCAGATACATTTAACCAAAAACCATGGGAACGTGTATGTATAAAAAAAATTAGGTGAGTGCTATGTATGTGCACAAAGCTCAAAATAATAATTTATTTGCCATTTTTGAATAATACGGTTATTTTTATTATTTATATTTACATGAGAGATTGTGGATAAATATTATATAAGTACATATGATTATAGACTGTGTTATGTATCATTTTGCTCGTAAAAGAAAAGTGTTATCCCCTTTGAATTAGTTATATGGAAATAGTTTTGCACTCTACTAAGTAAATATGTGAGGAAAATTTAGTTTTGTAAAATGTAAAAATGTTTTCTTTAAATTTTAAAGCTTTCAAACTGGAAAGTACTTAAAATTAAAAAATACTGTTTAAATTTTATTATTTGAAACTCATTTGGGGTCATTTTGAAAAATGAACCAACGTTAAATAACGATGATATGGAAAAGATATAATAAATTTTTTTTTTTGCCAACGAATAAATATTTTATATTATGCCTTGTAGGAAAATATTAGAGGGAGTACTTAAGAGTGCTAACTTGATGATGACAGTTTTTTTTTTCATTTTAGATATTATTTTTTAAAATCGAAATTAATAATACAGATAATAAAAAAATAATGATTACACAAAAATATAAAGTAATTTTGGATTTAGTGCCTTGAAAATGATGCATCCCTTTTGTATATCTTATTGTATACCCAACCAAATGAAACCTAAAAGTAGAGGAGAAAGCAGGCTAAACTCTTATCAATCATTTATAATTTAGCCTATTTTGAGTTTAATCTAACTTTTTTAGTAAATAGATCATTATTTATTGTCAAACTTATTTAGGTAAATAGGTCGTAATTATTTTATACGCTCTAGCTTATTTATTTATTTGTAATTTGCGCGATCATATATAATTATATATATCATATCATCTAAAATAATTTTGTAAACTATTTATAAAATCTTTTTTTAAAAAAAAATTTTCCCTTGCCTCATTTTCCTCGGCCGTCAATGCCCACTTCAAAATCCCCTGACCAACAAAACACATTTGCACTTCAAAAATCCTATTCCTTTCTCTTCAGCTTTCAAAACGTAAACCCTTTTTTTTTTGGCACATACTAAAACTCCCCATGGGTGTCATGTATTTGCATAAAGCTAGAAAATAGCACACGATTTTATTTATGAATTTTGAATAAAAACGAATAGCTTTGTGATTTATAATTAAAAAGAATAAAATACGAATACAGTGATGTAATAATGATTACCATTACACGCCTTATTATACACTTTTAACGGGTTGAACCAAATAGATTACAAGGTAAATACTCTTTCTATTTTTTTTTATAATCAAAACTAAAAAGATACTTAAGACTTATCAACTTTGTAAAAAAAATAAGAAAAAATAAATTTTTTCATTATTTAAATTTTAAATCCATGTGGTTTAATTTTGAAAAATGAATTTGCATAAAATAATAAATTACTATCTCCAATCTTAATTATAAGACCTCTTTTATAATCTATAAATAAAATTTTATAATTAACATCAGAGGTACTATCACTCTGGGTTGGGAGAAGGGAATTTAAAAAAGTATCCGAATGAATCCACGTACAAAAGGTTTTTTTTTTTTTTCAATTATCAAAAGGGTAGAAAGATGTTTGCTCCGTTCTACATTTGGGTTGGGAGACACAGTAATGTAATCTCGAGTATCACTCTGCATTGGTTAAAAAACAAAAAAAAATAATATCTCCCGTTCTTAATATAAAAATTAGTTAACTAATTTGAGTAAATTAAAAAAACTAATTAAGTCATTTATTTATAATAACTAGGTGTTGTTTTTTCTAAAATATCTTTGCTAATCAAGTGTATTGGTTAGAACTATTATTATTACAAAAACTATTTTAAGAAAAAATATATAATACGAAAGATATAGTAGATTAAGGTCTTATATTTAGAATCAAAATAAAATTTAAACGAGGTCTTATATTAAGAATCGGAAGTAATAATAAAAATGAGAACGGTTGAAAATTATAATTTTTTTTAATATAATGTTTTTACATTATTCATGTTATTATTTAAGTTATTTACTTTCAGTGTTTTTATTATTGTAGTGTTCGAATGACAACACAAAATTAGTTTTTTTTATATAATTAACATTTTTTTAATTAGATATAAATAATACAAACGTTATCTAAATCTTGCATGTAACTGTATGGTTGTGCATTAAAAAAGTAGGTGACTCAAGCATGGTTGAGGAACATTGACTTCATATTCAATTTATTTATAATCATCTATATATATGACCAAGAAATAAAAATTCATTATACAGTTTTGTATTGCCCACATTGAAATATGAATGTTTTTTTGCCCTTTTCTACCTTTTTATTCTCCTTTTTATTACGTCATTAAAAAAGTTTCTGATATTCTGCATATTGCAGAAGGGACTTCTTTTATTAATTTTGAGTTATAAATAATATAGCTTAATATATTTTTGTTTGTGTTCTGGTACTTAAGCTTTCCTTTCCAATGGCTGTGACTTTTTGCAAGTTTGTTGTCGACCAAAAAACACTTGCTTGACCCGGCCCATTGAGGCCCAATATGGCGCAACCTCATACATCACCCTAGCTTGCGGCAAGGGATATAATTCAGCTAATACTAACTCGTGGGTGTGGAACCAACAACGGGACTAAGTCTAGTAAAAGAGATTAGTTCTTCACAACATGACGAATTAATGTTCAAATCTTTACTGTGACAGGTGCTCACATTTAAGGCTTATTTGGTTTGAAGGGAAGGTAGGGGAGGGAGGGAGGTTTTATCTTCACCTTGTTTGGTTTGATTAAAAAGAAAGGCAGGAGAGGATATTTAATGATTCCTTATTTGGTTCAAGAATGGGAGGGGAGGGATCGAAATAATCAATTTACTATTTTATCCTTACATATTAGTTTATATTTTTTATTGATGTATTATATAAATTAACTTACATCTTAACTTAAATTATATAATTTAATAAAAATCCAGTCTTATCATGCTAATATGTGCATTAAAAAACCGGTAGAGTAATTTTTATCCTAATTAGTATAATAATATATTTGAAATAATCAAATTAACAAATTTTATATGCTCTAAGAAAAATAAAATTTTATTCTCTTTAAGCTATCATTTTCTTCAGTTTTAAAATATATTTAGTAAATAATATATTTATAAAAAACAATTAATTTTATAATATTATAATTTTTATTTAATTAATTTTTGTTATAATATATTTTTTTAAATATAATAACTTTTATTTTTATTTTTTGCTTAGGATAATATATTTTTTATTTGAAATAAATATTATAATAATATATTTTATGGGTAGTAGTGGAATATTAAAAAAATCATCAAGATATGATAGTCCAAAAATTTAGCTTCTCTCCAAAAAATTCCAATTTGAGGGGAGTTAAAATGGAGGGAGGGAGAGGGAGGGGGAGGGAATATTTTGGCTTCCCTCTCTTCCAAAATTTTTAACCAAATGAGGGGAGGGGCTTATTTTCCCTCCCCTCCCCTCCCCTCCCCCACTCTCCCCTCCAACCAAACAAACTCTTAGTGCCGGACAGTATCTTAAATAGGATTGCTTCCAATAAAAAGATACTATGTTTTAGCACCAAAAAAATTGTAAGTGTGAAGACATGTTTTGATCTTTGAGAAGTCTTTCAGAGCCCAACTTGTCTAAATTTTTGGCACAAAAAAACCTAACTTGAGGTTCTAAATATAAAATCTCAATTTATTTTATTTTCAATATTTGTAATTTTCTCCTTAAAATATTCTTACTAATTACACACGTATGTTTAGGGGACTTTATCAAAGAATAATTTCAATACATATGATTCATAAGAGTATTTTAAAAAAAATTAACATGTCTTTATTACAAATAATTAGTTTAACTTATTTTTCTTATATTCTTAAATTAGTTATTTAACTTTTATATTAATGACAAGTAGTGCTTGCTGCATTGTTTATTACACCTTTTTTAACATTTGAAAAACAAAAAAAAATAAAATTATGGAGTTACAAGAAGGGGATATTTTATGCAATAATTTAGATGCACTGTCTTTTTTATAAAAAAAAAAAAGTAGAATGCATTTATTCAATATACCAAGGCATCGTGGTCGGCATGAGAGGGAAAAAATAGAATAGAAATAGGTATGGAAAAAAAATTGCCTTGTATTTATAAAAATAAGAAGAGAGTTTTTTTTAAAAAAAATAATATCTGGTATAATAGAAATAGAGAAAAATTATGAATTAGATAATGTTAAAATTACTAAAGCGCCTCGTCAAGGGTTCAAAGGACAAAGTCTCATTTGCCGTACTATTCATAAGGCACTGTAAAGGAATAAAATTGGCATTCACATAAATAGTTGAGGGAAAGAAGTTCATGCAAACCAAATGACTTCTTTTTTCCTTTTTTTTCTCTTTTAATTTTTTGGTTGTTTTATTTCTTTTTTTATCGGTAGAATGAGTTATCTTTTTAAAATTTTCTTAAATTTAATGTTGCATATAGATAATCGAGAGTTTGAATTCTTAAATCAGCTTTTTTGTCATAATTCACATATTCGTTTTATCCTCTACACAAAAAAAAAGTTCAAATTCACATGCTCACATTTAAGAAAGTCATGGAAGAAGAAATGCTTGCTGCCATTTGAGTTTCAAGACAACTATACTTTTTATCTTATATAAACTATAAGCCACTTTAATCTCCCCTCCCCCAATTAAACGAAAACATTGTTAATCTCCCTGGATAATACTAGCTGCATAAATGAATATTGTTGGCAAAATAAGATTCTGCATAAATGTTGCAAATTACCAAAATATCACAATTATATTTCACTGATATTTAGTACCGATACATGAGTTTAATTTTATTAAATGCCTAGCATTACCATTAAGCTGGCCAAGTACGATATATGCATAACTGTTAGGATACACTCTTCTGATCTTATTTATAAATTACTTTTAACATGTTTTACACATATTAAGAAAAATTTTAAATTTTATTAATTGTTATTTAAAATTTAACAACTTTTCAACTCTATCTCTATTTGATATACATTATACTTTATATAAACAAAGTCAACAAAATAATAAATAAAAATAAAATTGTATATCTATACAAAAAAATTTTCTCACTGTTTTATAAATAGGACAAAAAGTATTTTTTTTTCTACCCCATAAATAGGATCAGAGGAGTATATACACTGCGTATTCAGGTTTAATATATCCTTATATGTATTTGGTATAAATATGAAAAGTCCTCCATACTATTAAATTACTGGTACATATCTATTGGATTCATAAATGCAGGAGAAAAGTCAGAGAGAATCATAAAGATTACAAACACGTTTTCCCGTTGGCGGAAAAAAAAAACGCGCTTTCCGATTGTGAATATAAAATTTAATCAATCAATTTATGTAGATTATGAAATTAAATTCGTTGGGGGCCAAAAAAAAAAACGTTAAACTGGTTATTTGTTACTCTTCTCATCCTATTTATACGGCATTTTCAATATATTTCACACAGACAAAAAAAAAATCTTAAACTGCATTAACTCTTCATTAAAATATAATAACTTTCTAACTTTACCCATATTTAATATATACATATTTAAAAAAAAAAACTATCTATACTATAATAAATGAAAGACAATAGAGTACATTCATCATAAAAATTTAATGAAATTACTTATAAATAAGAAAAAAATATTATCATTTTATTCTATAAATAGAACCAGAGAAGAATTATTATGGGAAAATGTAATTTTTTTGGCTTAAAAAAAATCCTGTTTTAACGAGGTAAACACAAAAGACAAAAAAAGTGAGAAAAACTATGAAACAGTTTAGGGAGAAAAGTAAAATGAGTTAGATACTTTAAAAAGTATATTTTTAATTTTTTAACCTTAAAATTTTTTTAAAAAATAACATTAAGATATTAAATGTTAATAAAATATTTTCAAATACTAACATATTTAGTTTAATTTTTAAAATATCTATGATTGTTACAAAAAATTATCATTAAAACCTAATGATTTTAGGGTTAAAGGACCAAATATATACTTTTTAAAATTAAGGAATCAAAATAAAACCTTATATAAAGTTAAAAGGCTAAATGTATACTTTAGCCAAAGAATTTAAATTTCTATATTTAAAACTAAAATAAATCTTTTAAATCTTAACTAAGTCTTATATTTAGAATAAATACGATGAAATATGATTTATCTTCATTTCATATATTGTGACATACGACCAAGAAGGAAGAATGTCACGTCTATTCATATCTTTTTAATAGAAATTAAGCACTTGGTATAAGGAAAATGAAGGAGAGGGGAGTGAAAATTTGAAAAAATAGTAAATAAAGACCGTAAACTTGTGATTTAGGACTCCTAATTGGAAAATAGCAAATAAAGACCAGATCTCAAATTATAAATATGAAATCTTATTAAAATTTCTGAAATGCCCCTCAACTAAATGACAAATTGATTATAAGAAATGACAATTTCAGTAGATCAGATTACAACTTAACTGAGGGTATGCCAAATGACAAATTGACTATGAGATATGATAAGTTCACTTTAGCAAATGACAACTTTAGTAAACCAAATCACAATTTGGCTGAGGGGCATTTTAGACATTTCACCAAGATTTTATATTTGTAATATGGGACCGGGTCTTTATTTGTCATTTTTCAAATTGAGAGTACCAAATCATAATTTCACATATTAGGAGGTTTTTATTTGCTATTTTTTCCAAAAATTTTGACCAGCTTTGTATAAAAAATTGAAGAAGTTGGGTTAAAAATTTTTGTTACTCCTTTTTTTTAATTTTTTATTAAAATTTTATTACTCTACCTCTTTAATTTTTTAAATCAAACGCAATTTTATATGATTTCCCTATTAGTTTTTGTTCATACAAAAGAATATTTTTTTGGTCCAGCATATATCCCTCTTCCCACCGGATCAAATGAAGAATAACAATATTGCTCAAGCACATATTTTTTTCCAAAACAATTTTTTGTTTCTCTGCTATTAAATTATAAATGGAAGACATCCAATGACGAGCTAACTAGTGTTTGAGATGTATATTTTTTTCCCCTTAATTGTTCGTCATTTGCTTTCCCACCTAATGAAACAGAACTTTAGTTTAATGTTCATTATTTGTTTATAAGTAGGGGAGGAAGACAAAAAAATCAATAAAAGCATAAAGTATTGAAGGAAACTTTTTGATAAATGATAATACTCACAAAAAATTAATTATTATTAAAGCATAATGATACAATGCCACTCATGCAGTTACTCTCACTTAATGAGATAAAATTTAGAGTAAAAGTGTACTCAATACCTTGAACTATTTTTAGAAGTGTATCTAACATACTAAATTATTTTAGGAGTGCATCCAGCATTTTTACCTCTTGTCTATTAAGTGCTCGTTTGGATTAGTAGTGAACAACTGTGATTTTAGGTCACCATGAATTTTACAAGTGACACTGGCTATAAGTGATATTGATTAATTGTGATTTCTATTTGGATATGTATTTTTTATAAGTGACTTTAAGAATTATGATTATATTTGGTTTTTATTTATTAAAATTAAATATGGATATATAATTATCAAAAAGGCATAAATTTAATAAACATTATTAAATATAATCATTTGGGAAAAAATTTCAAAAAAGTGTGGGAGAGTAAATTGGGGAAAATTCAGTTGATAAAAATTGATTGGATTTGTTTAAAGGCATAAGTTACTCCTTGGTCTTTACTCTAAAAGTGCGGTGAAAAAGTGAAATAATGATTTTTTGAGATTTTATAAAAATTAGCCAAACAAAATAAACATACTTTGTCTAGCAATTATTTTTCTTACTTAGTACCTCATCATCGTAATCCTCTCAAAATAGAACCAATTTTTTTAATAATTTAAGATGCTGATACACTTTCAAAAATAGGTCAGATTACTATGTCCATCTTTACCCTAGAATTTATTATTGTTCCTGTTATTATTATTTTTAATATATTAGAATTATGAGGCATATAGTGCACGTCAATTTTACTCTCTTTATATCTGTTCACCCTTTTTTTTTTTTGGTTCCGTGCGCTTATTTTACTTGGGTCATGTTTGGTTCTAATTAAAAAGGAGAATACCAGGATTAGGGCATTTTTTAAGACAATCATTTGGAGATTTTCATTTATTAAAAATAAAATATAAACTAAAGTGGCTATATATACATTTATTGTAAAGTAATCATTATAAAAAATTTTAAAAGAAAATTATTCAAATGTCTAATTATCACGTGACACAAAAATAAATTACGAAGAGTTCTCCAATATTTCGGTTAGGACGATTTTGAAGTGAGTTTTTTTTTAATTTTGAAATTATTAAGTAAAACTTTCTAATTTTTAAAACTAAAATATATATATCAGATTTTAAAGTAAAGTCGTTAAAAACCATTATATATCTGCTGGTAAAAAAAAAAAAAACCATTATACATCGGTAGGGAAGGAGACCACATGGTTTAACCAAATACAATCACATGGCGCAACTGGAAGCAACCATGTGGCTCACCAAAATTTTTTTATTACGAATATTATTTCATAATGCAAATATAAATGCTTTCTTTTCCATTAACTTGCCTTAACAAAACAGATCAATTAAAACCCAGCATGACTCAAATGCCAATTTAATTCATCAAACTATCTTATATTAAGAGATATGTGCCAAGCTAACTTATTATTTTGTTATTTTTAAAATTCCCAACCCACAATAAATATATATATTTTAGTTTCACCTACTATTCAACATCTCAATTTAGGAACCGTATGACATTCCAGGTTAAACAGAGATTTGATGTTTTTTATCAAAGAAAACAATAAGATAAAATGCCATCTTGTATTCTAAGATTATTATATGGAAATAGAAGCCACCAGTAAGTAAGCAAGGTGAAATGAAGGAAAGGCTAGAACCTAAATTTTTAGGAATTTTAATAATTTTTTATGATATATAAATAAAAGTAAATAATCACAAGTCATGATGGCAAGGAAAGGTAATAAGACGTGCAAAATTCCTCCTCCGCTGGAAAAAAATGAATTTTATGCCAGAAAATACAAGGTAATCAACTTCCAAGATTTCACACACTCAAAGCTTAAAATACTTCATAATTTTGCTGGCCAAATAGAATGTAACGATACATGCTATGAAAATAATTGTGATAATACCTTTCTTCCTTTTTCTCCATGATGGTTCAGCTGTCCAGGAGAAAGGGGCAAGGTGGTTCACTCGACAAGCACCCATGACTTGGGATTCTGCGATATAGTATCAAAAAAATATATCACAACTTCAATTCTTTTTTCGCCGGCGCTATTGTAGAACGTGTTTAGTCTTCCTTTGTCTCTGTTCATCCTTCTTTCCCTTGCAACCAGGGTACAAGAGCGAACGGTTTCAACTACCTTTAGCTTCTAACCCAATAGAAGCTCAGTATACTTGTGTGATAAATCACTGGATTAATTGAGTAATAGTGCATATAATAGTCTCTCCGATGTGAACATGTTACATGGAAAGGAGTAGGTAGGGTAATATTGTGACAACAAAGCCTTTACAATGGTTTTTCCTACATTTGCTATAAACAAAAATGATATCATATGACTATAAAAAAAATGATATCATATAATTAAATGTAAGACTTAGTTTATTATATGCTTGTGTGTGGCCTCTATGACCATGTAAAAGGATATAGTTATATTGAGAATATATTAGATTTAATATGGAAGTGAATTTTAAGACCCTCAATGAATAAGGGACATTGATTTACTATATTTTTTTGGGTCAAAAAGGAACACAATTTACATTAACATCACATTTGATTTGAGGGAAGATTTGTTTAACTAATTTTTTTTGTTAAAATATGCATTTGATCATTTTACTTTATAAAATATTTTAGTGTAATCCTTTAATTTTAAAAAGTATACTTTTAGTCTTTTAACTATAAAATTATTATTTTAATTGATGATCTTTTTTATCAATCACGGTTGTTTTAAAAATTAAATTTAATATGTTGGCATTTAATAATATTTTATTAATATTTAAGAGTTCAATATTATTATTTTTTGTTAACAATTTCAAGGTTAGAGGACTAAAAATTTACTTTTTAAAGTCAAGGGACTAAAATGAAACTTTGTATAAAATTAAAAGACTAAAAATAAATTTTAACTATTTTTTTATTTCCTCCAAAATACGATCCGAGAGATAATTAAAATTTCTTCCCTCCTTAAAATGAAACCAAGCCAAATGAAGAGATATTAATATATCTTCTTATCCCTCCCCTCCCATCGTTTCCATTAAACTAAATATTGCAAATTATGAAAGGTCCTAAGTATATTCATTAATATTTAATACAAATACATGACATTCATTAAATGACTGGCATTAACTTAATTGGTGAATCATACATGTATTTCAATTCAGTATTAATATATCCTTATACTAACTTATTTGGTATACATATACATATGAAAATTGAAGTGTTTCATTAAATGAGTGGTAATACTATAGTCATGCATTAGTGAGAGAATAGAGAAAGCCAAGGTACAAATTGCCATTTTCCTATACGTTTGTTCATATTCATTAGCGGATAATAAGAATTGATCATGGCTCAGTGACATGTTTGAAAATATGTCTAAATCTACAAGGATCATGTTTAATTAGATTAAAGGTGAGAAGACCAAATTCTGGATGAAATTGATTTCATTGAATTATGATTTATAAATTAATTACTAACCATAAATTATCAGAAGCTTCTTTTTGAATAGCTTGTCGCTGAACTAATATTTTAACTCACAATAGATTTTAGCATTAACAGTAGTCTTTGAATCATGTTTGACTAGTATGCTGTTTCATATATGATGTTGACCTTGAGTCATACATTTTTGCCAGCTAGGATGATAATTGGAGATGAGTTGTAATGACAAAAGACAAAAATATAAATATAATAATTCACATGTCAGGGCCTAGGTCTTAAACGAATCAAAAGTTTAGGGACTAAGTTGCTTCAAGACATACATTGTTACATGAGTTATAATTTAAAGGATTAAAAGATTAATTTTTTTATTTTTTAACATCTAATTATAAAACATGATTTTTGTTAATCTACTGTTAAATTATAAATGTATGTGGTATAGTGCATATCAATTTGCGAGTTAAGATCGATTTATATATGTTTCTTTGGTTGCTTAGTGCTTATACCGAGGGAAAATCACATTGATGATAAGGATTTGATAATATGGTGGTTTAGTCTAAACAGCTTTTATTTTCACCTTTCTATTTCACTTTTCACCTGTTTTTAGTTCTTTTGCTATGCCACATATTTTACTTTTAGGTCATGTATCGGTCTGTTGGTAGAAAAGAAAAAGTTGAGAAGAAGTTAGTTTATGTTTATTATAACTTGTATTTGTTATTGAATAATTTGTTATTTATTTTTTTTGGGTATTTTAAAAAATTATAAATTAAATGTTATTTTTATTTGGCAAAAGTACATTATTGGTCATCTAACTCCCATAAAGTTTTATTTTGGTTTCTTAATTTTATAAAATGACTTTCTAGTTTTAAAACTTTAACACCGTTGCCATGAATTTCATTGACAAAAGTTGTCAATATTGAAATTTTACATTTTGACAAAATATTTGCAAATGTTAATATATTGAATTTAATTTATTAAAATAATAATGATTGTCACACAAAAAAGTCGTCAATTGAAACTAATAATCTTTGTGTTGTAAAAAAAAAAAAGAATAAGGCTCGAAGACTGAAAAAATTCTTTATGGAATTACGGGATCAAATTAAAATTTTATATAAAGTTAGAGAATGTAATGTACTTTTTTTTTCCAGATTTTTTTTTATCTCACTTCATTTTCAATGCTGGCAAGTTTTAATTTTGTTTTGTAATTGAAAATTAATACCCAGCCACCTTTTTTTTTTTTTTTTAACCTTCATACCTAAACACGTTTCATTTCCACTTTCTTTGCTAAGTTTCCTTCTTTCTTTCTTTTTTAAAATGACGATAACAATGTTAGTTTCGCTCATTTTGTGTGTGATTTCATGGAAATAAAAAACATAATTTTTGAGGAATTTAAAAGAAAATACGGGAAACTATGAGGCAAGTTGCCTTCAAATATTTTTAGCTGTTTAATTGATGTCATTTTACGTTAATAGCTGGGACTTGTGACTTATAAGGTTTTTTTTTCTTTTAAATGAAATATTATGACGTTTGAAATATTTAAAACTCTGTTTGGTCCACAATACAAGACGTCCTAACTAATTTCTCATTAAAGGTATCAAGATAAAAAATGGTAGCTTACTCATTAAATTTGTCTAAAATTACTTTCTTTTCCAACTCTGCCAATATTAAATAAGTTTGTAAAAAACAAAAAAAAGAAGTTGCATTTAAACAATAATTATAAGGATAAAATTGATAAATAAGTATTAATTACTCTTCAAAGGATTTATATTTTGAATCAAATCATTCTTTTAATAAAAAATATAAAAAGTACATAAGTAATGTGAAATTATGGTACCTTATATCTTAAGAAGTATTTTAATTAACTTTTTAAAAATAATTTTATAAAATTTAAAAAACACCCTTTTATTTATATATTATGGTATATTATTGAAACATGATGTGACTTTACAGCAACCAAAGTGAAAGCCATATAGACCATAGAATTCGTTGAGTAAAGCAGTCAATCAAGCCACATAGAACGTAACGAAACGTGTTGAAAGGTCACATTTGACTACAAGTTGACGTTATTATCTATAAATACTATTTTTTTTTAAAGCTTAAGTCATAATTATCTGCTCCACTTATATTAAAAAAGTTGGTTAAAGTTAGTTTTTGTCATAAAAAATGTTTTAAATTAGTCTTTCAAGTTTAATCCTGATAGTGAATATTTCTTTTTTATTTTTTAATATAATTCATAGTATCTTTGTATTATTTTGAGCTCGAGGTTAATTTCAATTAGGTCGAAAGCGTTATGATTAAAGTCGTTCATACAAACATGCTTCTCAGAATTTAAACTTGCATTCTCTTCTATATGGAGTGAGAGTGTGAGACTGTTTACCATCTCAGGTTTTAACTTAAAAACAAAAACTTGCGGATAAAGATATTTATTAAAAACAATCATTTAATGATATAGAGATGGATATTTTGGATTCTAACATTTAGAAAAGACTTATATTTGAGTTAGGAGATAATAATGTTTTTTTTAGTATGTTGTTCATTATTTTTTTTTAATTACGATAAAAATTACGTGGATTGGTTTTTGATAACTCTTTAATGTTAGGACATACCTTATAATTGAATAAACGCTGCTTACAAAAATATTTACATACTATAAAGATATTTATAATTTATAGTAAGGTTCAAACTCAAGTCTTTATAATATTTATCGAAGTGTAAAGTAAAAGATTCTTGCATCGGCCTTAATTAAAGTTTAGTTATTTTTAATTTTTAGATTATTGAGAATAATAAAAAATTGATAACGTGTATAAAAATATTTCGTTATTAATTTATTTAATGTTTAATTGTATTACAAATGATAAATTTAGAAAAGAAAAAGTTCCTTTTTAAATGTAAAAAGGAAAAAGCTAGGAAAATGTCAACGAACTGAAATAATACTCGTATATCTCAAGTATAACTCTATGAGACTCAAAAAAGTTAAAAATTGAAACAAAAATGTTATGAGACTAACGAATAATGGAAAATTTTTTTTGGTTACAAAAAAATTTAAGTGAGTTAGATCTCAGAGGCTCACCAGAGTTAGATTATGTCTTCAGACTCAGAAAATACTTACAGAGATATTTAAAGATCGCTCACTGATAAAATCCGCACATTATTCATATGTAATCTTTTGATGAAGTAATAATTTGATAAAACTAAGATCGGAGATACGCCTATTATTCATATATTTTATGATGAAGCCCAATCCAGCCCAAAACACAAATATACAAACTGAGTTTTTTGGTTAGACATGCAAACCTGAACCAGCTGGAGCAAGCTTATTGATGTCACAAAACATTGTGCCCAACTCATTCAGTGCAAAAGGCAGGCCCGTTATCCTTTTTGTTACAAGCCTGGCCCATTATCTTTTGCTTGCAGCCTTTTCCACACAAGGCCTATTCCAAAAAAAAAAAAAACACTGTCCAAGGCATGTATTTGATGTGACTCGAGTCAGATGTATTGTTTCTAACAAATTTAGGGGTATATTCATAGTGAAAACATTAACTAATCTGGATACTCTTTCTAAACTTATTTATAATAAATAAATCATTAAATCAGACAACTAAAAAATATAGTTAAAATCAATGAATATGTTTTTTTTCTTTTTTTGCAGACTACCCATAATAATTGTTTCACAGGGTAATTGTGTATTAATTATGCTAACTTAATTAGGATAAAAAATTTAATTAATATAATGGACAGTAGTTAGTTTAGTTGTTTTCATTTATGTCTTATATGTTAAGTATATTAAAAAAATTAATTAAGTGAATTATTTGTAATAAATGTGTGTTAGACTTTCCTAAATTGCTATCTTTAATAATGTATATTAAAATTATTTTTTGATAAAGACTTCTTACCATTAATAAGATATGCTAAAGAAAAATTATAAATTTTAAAGTTAAAATAAATTAAAATTTTAATACTCCTTTGGTCCTTAATATAAGACCATTTAACTAATTTGATTAGATTAAGAAACTTAGATAAGTTAGTTAATTATAAGAAATGTGATAGGTTTTTTCTAAAATATCATAATCATTTTTCTTAATACCCCATCTTCCTCTTCTGCTTGATTATAGTTGAAGGAGTATCTAGAAGGATAATTTAGAGAATATTGGTAAATATAAGAAATGATTTATATATTTAAAACTAAAACCGACTTAATAATTAAATTTTATATTAAGGAAGTACTCCTCCGATCCTTATTATAAGACCCCATTTGACTTTTTATTTGGTCCTAATTATAAGACCCCAATCCATTTTGTTTATTATATTTATGCATTTTTTTCCAAGATAATCCTTCTAATAATGATAGTTTTAGCCAATATACTTAATTAGCAAGGATATTTTAGGAATGACAACACTTATTTATTATAAATAACCAACTTAACTTACTTTCTAATCTCCTCAAAAAAGTCAATTAGGTCTTATAATTAGGACCGGAGGAGTATTTAAAATCAAATTTAATCCAAGTACTTACTCACGTATAATTACTTGACGGCTTGACTGAACAAATTCAATTCAAGATTCAAAGTTCAAACATCGGTTGCTAATTTAACCGTCGGTTATGGTCAGAGAAGGCCAAATTTCAAGATTTCTTTTCCTTCCATCATCGTCGTTACTCGTCACCTTTTCCCTCTTTTCAATTTGCGTTCCCTCCTTTTTTTGTTTTTTCTTTTTAGGGTTTTAGTGTGAAGAAGGTAGGTCAACACTGCTCTCCTTCTTTACAAGTCTCTCTTGCTGCAAACTTGACATAACTCAATGCAATTTTGAAACTTTTCCAAATAATTCCATACCTCTCGTCAAATAACCCCCCCGCCATGGCCATAGATCCCAATTCCACCACCGCCAGCGCCGCCGCTACGACTGTACCCGCCGTTGCAGCCGCGACAACAATGGCGCCAGCTCGTCCTTTGACGAGTCCACCGCCATTATCAAGACCTATATCTCAGCTTTCTCAGCCTCCTCCCATACAACTCCATAACTCTCACCTTTACCCGTCTCAGCCCTTCTACGCGGCACAGTCGCTTCCCATCAGGGCACAAAACCCTCATTCCAATTCTCAGTTGTCTAAAGCCCATGATTCTGTGCCTCAGGGTGTTCTTTACCCTGTTGCCTCGTCTGGCCGTGGATTTATTCCCAAAGGGGCTCGACCTTTATCCACTGATCAGATGGTCACCGTGGCGAACCCCGGTGTTTACCCACCGCCTCATTCTCTGGTGTTTCCCCCTGGTGTTCGGCCCATGGGTTCGCCTCATTTAGATTATCATCTGAGTTACCCCTTGCATTTGGCGAGGCCTCCCAATATGCAGTATGCTCATCCCGGTTTGGCTGGAGGGGCTGGCTCTGGCCCCTTTAAGGGTGTTCCGGTTTCTGCACACCCGAAGGTTTGATGATAATCCGGCTTTTAGTTTAATGGACTATAGTTTCTGTGGCTTCTTAATGCCTTAGGATTTTGAATTATGTTAACTGATTGCAAAGCATAGCTCACTTGAAGATGCTAAAAAAATATACTTTACTCTTGCAAATTGGCATGAGGTTGAGGGTGGCCACAGTCAAAATATTATGCTTTGAATGTATATCTTCTCTGAGCTTTTTAGCTTCTACACCAGACTCTTCAATGAAGCTGAGATTTTGCTTTGCTGTACCAAAAATTAGTGAATTTTAAAACCTTTCCTCTGTTTTGATTTAGGTTGCTCCTCGGTCTACCAATGGCTATAAGGATACCAGGTTATATGCAAGTGACGTTATGTGTACAGTTTCCTTCTGTCATCTTTTCTTCTTGTAATGCTGTAAAATTGATACTACTTTGCTGTGTTATTTAGGGAAAGAAGCAAGGAAGATGCCTTTATCCTTGTCAGAGATAGAAAAGTGAGAACTCATATTTTAGCATTTTATCTTAGAAGCTATATATTTTGTTTGGATTAGTTTTTTAAAAGTGATTTTATGGAGTCATGACAGATTAGAACAAGAATCCTAATGAGTTCATTTATATTTGATTTGTGATAATCGGAAGTTCTGTAATGAATCTCAATAGATTGCAACATATCTAAAATCTTGTCAAATTTCAACGGCATCTGCTCTCTCTATCTCTCTCTCTCTCTCACAAATAAATACCATCTTCCATTGACCTCTTATCAGGTTTTCAGCTTGTTTTTCCATGTTTTGATTCTTGTCTTTATTAGATATATGTAGCTCAACTGGAGATGCTTCTTGCCCGTGTAGTGCGTCAGAATATAGGGATGATTGGCTATTCTTTTATACTAAATCATATTTCATTCATTTATTTGTCACAACTCATTATGTTAGTACAATAAAATAGGCTGTACTTGTGTAGACTTAATGTAGAGACAAACATGTAGAAAGGGAAAGTATGGCAAAGAAGGAATAGAGATCTTGATTACACGGACGTTTGGAAAAAACGAAGCATAGATTAAGAGCATGTTAGATCAAGACATCAATGATTTACTACTTTAGGGGAGATGGGAACTAGTATGCAAAACACAATTATAATGGGTCTTAAAATTCTGATGCTGAAGAAAAGTGATTTAAAAATCTTCAGGTCAAACAAAATTCTAACTGAATAATTATTATAGAACTGTAGTAATAGTTTGTTTTTATAACGTGATCAAGCAGAAAACCCTGATATTTCCTTATACATTCTGTTATGAAAGTGGCGGGTGCAAAAGTAATTACGTAATGATTTATGGGGAACTGAATGATACAAGACACAAGATGAAGGGGGAGGAGGAGGAGACAGGAAAGAAATCTGAGGGAGGGGAAGGAGGGGCAAGAAACTGAGAGAACATGAGGGAGAGGCTTTTATAGAACGCCATGAATCGTTATTAAAAAGTTGCTTCCAGTTCTAATTAAAGAGAGCATAATTCAAATAAAACATAGTGATTTAGAATATTAATTTTTCAATTCTAATCCTAAATAAAATGTTATTTTCTCTACCTAAAATTTATAATTTGCCTCATTCACCTGTACTTGCATGGAGATTTATACATTTATTTAAAAAAATAACACAAAGTTGAAAAAGCAAATCGATTGGTGAAAACAATGAGTCACATCAATAATAGTAGAGTAATAATGTGACTTATTCTACTTTTATATGATGCATTGATGATCTACAATTTACATATGCTAATCATTAATGTATTTCCAAATCCTGATCTCATTCTCCAACCGGAATATTGGAATATTTTCTGGTTTAGTTTTGAACACCTTAATTGATAGCATGTGATAATATTTTGGCTTTCTGTCATAGTGTTTTTCGACATCGTGCTAATTGAATGATGTTTCACTGCTTTAGGTGAGAATTACAGAGGATCCATCTCTCTATGCGCTTTGTAGATCATGGTTGAAGAATGGTGTAATGAAGAAACCCAGGTTTGGTTTATGCCTTTTTTTTTTTTTTTTTAAATTTTCCTCCAATAATGATTCGGCATCTGCTTGAGAGCTCAGCCATGTGATATTGACTAAATGGATATGCCGTTACTAGATTTCTCAGGTTTTATTGTCAAAACAAGTTACAGGATTGGTGGTTCTCCTTTGACACATTATCTATTCTTTGACAGTATACAAAAATGGAATGAACTAGTGCCAATTTACGTCATTGAATTCGTGTACAATCAAAGTTATAAATGCTATACAAGACTCTATCATTAATCTCATTAAGTCTGCGCTGGGGAGACTTCTATTTAAAAAAAAAAAAAATTGATGCCTCAACGAGCTTATCTTCAGAGAAAGCTGTTTTTAAGTATTTAACCAAACGCTGCTTATCACAAGTAAAAAGTTTTTCTGCATATGGTCCTTGTGAGTGGTTTCCTGACTCAACTTAGATGTGGCAAATATGCTTTTCTTCTCTGTGATTTTGTCATTGTTCTGTTAGGGGTGTTATGGCCAATGGCTTATGGTCATGGTGATTAATTGTTTACTTTCATGCCCCGCTTGGTAGCAGGACATTGGAGGGGAAAAAGTGGAAGTAGAAGTGGAACCCATAATTGTGTTTGGTTTGCGCGAAGAGGGTTCCTTAACAAAGTGAGTTCCATCAAATCTGATGGAATAGGGTTCCTTGATTCCTGGTCTTTGATTTTGTTTTTACTTGATTTCTGGATGACCACCAGCCACTGGTGGTGGCATGAAGGTGGTGATGGACGGTCAATTTTGAGATCTGGTGAAGGCTGGGGTTTTGTTTGGGACAAGGTCATATTGGTCTTCTCATATTATAAATAATATTAAAGATAGTATATTAGTTCCATAGGCATGCCAAACACATTTTTAAACCCACTTCCATTTTCACTCTTCCTTTTTTACTCCCATTTCTACTTCCACTTCCCTCAAAAACACTTCCCTATACCAAATGGGGCATTATGCTTCATATGATGTCAATATGTTTTGACGTTATATTTACCTATGCTGGGCAGTTACAACAAGAGGATGTCATGAAGGTACTTCCCAAACCATTGTCTGCATCGGTGGTGGCTGGTTATATGGAAAACAACAAAGAAGATGAAGACGGAGATAAGCAGGAAGAGGTTGGTTTATGTGGTTAACTTCGTATGATCAATAGTTCAAATTTTGTTAAAGGGAAAGTTTTTACACGGAAAATTACTGTCTCTTCAGTAGTGTATTGCAGGATACTGCTGTTCTTGTGAAGATTTTGTTTATGCTTGTGTCAGAAATAAAACTTCTACGTACATTTTATGCGGAAATTTATCTTACTATTCTGAACATCTGAGTTGTACCTACTCATTTCTATTTTCAGGAGGAGAAGATTAATGAACAGTTATCTTCACAAGATCTATTGAAGGGGCATATCCAACGTGCTAAAAAGGTTCGAGCACGGTAAGCTTTTTCCTTTTCAACTTCTAGTTTATTGATCAACAAGTTATGTCTTATGTTTGGCTCATTACATGGTAGAGTTAGCGTGCACGCTCACACACGCATATGAAGATGCCTTTGCCCATCTAATTTCACTAATTATCAATCACCAAATTCTTATGTTTAGCAATGATTTTGTGATCCTGGTGGATGATAAGGTGGATGATAAGTGGTTCTATAATACATGCCATTGAGTTTCTTCTGCAACATTTCCCACTGATGGTATATATAAGGAGAACAAAAAAGGGCTTATTAAAGCAGTGTTATAAAATACCACGCTATTAATGCAGCATTTGGTGTTTCGCTTCGTACATTGTAAATCAATCGTCCAGCATCATTCTATTAAGGATTTCGTGTGCTTTTACATATTTACCAATATATAAACATGTTTTTTATATTTATGTAAATATTTGTGAATTTTTACTTGTCTGGATTTATGGACATAATGACTGTTCAACTTCTATGCTGATATCAGTTGCATATGGACTGTTGCCCTTTAGACCCGTTGGACTGAAAAAAAATCATTCTTTTACCCTTAGTGCTCCCTTTAAGCTAGTTGCAAATGGAAAGTCGAGTCTCAACAAAAATCTTTTAATTAGATGCATTACTAACCCATCAACTTTGTGAGTTATAGTTGGGAGAATTGTTGTAAAGTCACAAAGAAGAAATACACTTGCTAAAAAAGTTCCATTGACAACCGAATAACAGGCAATGACAACTTCTAATACAGAAAATGACAACATACTAATGTTTCTCACTTGTCATTGAAACTTTTTGATAATTATTTTTTTTCTTGGGACTTCATAGTAATTCTTCTCCCTTTATAGTTCCCTAGTTATATTTTAGATTTCATATGCATGTTCCCACCCTTCCCTTTCTTTTAGACCATTTTTTTTAAATATTTAGTCTCTGGCAATTTAATTTCCTTTTGAGTAACTTAAGGCCGTTAATGCTTTTACAAACTCCAGGGTGTAAGTGTTCTGCTGCTAATGCATGCAGACTTTAAAGAGATGAAAATTTTGGTTGCTAATGTTAGGTCCATCTGAAAAGGCTTGCCTTTAAATAGGTGCAACGGCTGCTATTTCTATGTTTGAATTAAAAATGGACACTTCTCATATATTGCGTGGGGCATAAAATGGGGAGAATTTCACTTAATTCCCACAATGTGGACTTAATTTATAAAAAATGAGTGATATTGTTCCCGGTTTGTAAATATCGCATCCATACATTGTATATATTGATAATTAGATTTTCCTATTGGTAAACTGGAGATCCCAATTCCAAGGGGATTCTGCTAGAAGGACGTTTTTCCCTAGCAGATATCTAGTTCTCATCGTTTACTAGAAGGAAGATGATATCATGTGTGAGTTGTCTCACTATATTGTCCTGATTGTAGATTAAGGGAAGAACGGTTACAAAGAATCACAAGGTACAGAAGTAGGCTGAGGCTTTTGCTTCCTCCATCTGTTGATCAGCTCAGAAATGATGCGGCTGCCGGGAACTAACTTTACTAACTTTGCTTGTGGCATCTGAACTGGCATTTGGCAAATCACAGCTGGTACATTGTTGATTTTTGTTCCTTAATCTGTTACCCAACTGTAAATCGTACATCTTAGAATCTCCTCTACTTCAGCTCCCTTGCAAAAACCAGATTTCTTGATTTGGTAATCACATGGTCCGATGTAAATTTGTATAGTTAGTTACTTGGCATAAAGTAAGTGACTTCTGGTGATTGTTCAAATGAAGTTATGACCTTTGGCCTTTGACCTACCAAATCAAAAACTTGGATTGGTACGGGAGCTCAAGAGAAGTTTAGAGGTGTACATTTTACCTAGTCAGGCATTCACAGATGCCAATAGATCAAAATATGAGAGCAAATTTGTAATCTTTTTAGGATCTTCCACCCCCCACCCCCCAACTCAAAGTTGGTAAAAAGGAAATGGACTCAGTGTAGATTGTTCCAACACTCAAACCCCAATGATGCATTGGTCAATCAATTCCCTCTTGGTGACTTTGAAAAGAAAATATGCAAATTGAATTGGGAGCCATTTTCTTTCCCCCACCCA